>NC_052629.1:10860000-11072500 GCF_016161935.1 Mauremys reevesii | reverse complement strand
GCAAGATGGCAAAGGATAAAGAAATGAGCAACTACTATAATATTGTTCACTGTGTTCCCCTACCTATTTTAGGACTTTAGGGATGCGGGGTGGGAGAGGAGATGATGGGGGAAATATCACCAAGGGATGTTATGCTTTTGGAGGCATGTATTTATTCTACCTTCTAAGGTGAACTTTCTTACAACTTTGCATCACTTGGCCAGAGAACAGTTATAGCACAAAACCTCTTGTCTACAATCCTCCTCGATAAAGCAAACACCGTGGCTTCTTAATACACTGAGCTTTCAAATTTAAGGTCAATATTTACTGTTTGGTTTTTATGGATACCCACCAACACCACTGTGTACCGCTCCGTAACAGAGTTGTTAATAGGCAGCTCTCTCTCTCTCTCGCTGTCTCTGCTTCCCCAGCACGACCGCATCAGCACTAGTATCAAATTAACTCTCCGACTTTGAAACTTATTGATCTGCTATTAAGACACCAGTGAACCTGATGAAATGAGTGCTGTAGGTGCAGTCAAGACTTCAAAGTCTCACACAGCCACATAAAACAAGCGCCTTTGATCCTAACTCCGATCTGCTGAGGGTTTAAAGCCCAATTCTCCCTAAGCTGCCCTTCTCACTCGTCATGTCTGATGTATTACCAACCAGCGACTTGATAATGTTAATAATGTAAATTTTAGCAAATTATTTTTACAATGGCCAAATTAATTATATGAACGTATGCTTCTTGCAATCTGGGTGTCTGAGCTACAAAATAAAATAATAAAATAATAATAATAATAGCAGCAATTACAGTTGCAAAAGATACTGTGTGCATATTCAGCTTTTAAAACGCTAACTGCATTTTCCTCTCAGCTTTTCATGTCTCATTTTGCTCCTAAACCTATAATTATTTATTATCAATTAAGCTCAACTTTGGTTTAAAAGTGCTGTGAGGGAAATCTATCCAAAATCCACGATTGCTAGATATGCATTTTTAAAGAAAAGCTCTCTCTCCATGCTTTATATTTCTCTTTTCTTCATTTTTACCCTTTGTTCTATCACTGACATTCTATTTCTTATTTATATTCTGTGATGCACTGCACCTCAAAATTGTATCCTGTAAGCCCCATATTTATCATATTCATTCTACATGTATTCACAAATCATCATATATATTTTAATATAAATTTAAAAACACCTATATCTCTGGATCTGCATCTATTATCTATTATGAATGCTTTTGCTAAATTTATGAATGGGAAAAAGAAGCAGGTTTAATGGTCAGTGACAAATATACATCAACTCTTCTGTATGCAAAACTTAAATACAAATTACAGCTACAATATTATGTAACTAAAATCTAAATTTTAGATAAGTTTACCTGCTAATATTGTTTCCTTACTAAGAAGAGAGTTCCTTTTTCTTAGATATAGATTTTCTGAATATTCAGATATAATTCTTGAACACAATGTAATCGCTCAAGTACATCATATTATTTTTGATAATGTTTTATTTGAAAACACTTTCAATGATTCTATTTTCAATTGGGAGAGTTTTATCCTAAAAAGTCTGCTGCAAGTTTGTATATTTCACTTCTGATTTAAAAAAAAACAACAAGTCACTCAAGTTAGCTCATTCGTGGTTTGTGCAAGTGAATGGATACAATATTCCTGGATATTTTACTTCCGTTTTTTCTAATAGTGCATAATTAAAGGGTTAGAAAAGTTCCTATGCAAAGATTATTTTTTTTGTTTGGCAGACGACAATGGTTTGCAATACCTTAAATGAACTGGAAAAGAAACAAACCTTTGTATTGTATGTGAAAATAAATTTGCAACCATTGAAAAGCTGTTATATACATTCATGTAGATTTAAATTCAGAGATATGGCTTTACTGCTGTAGTTCAGTGTTTCTTACTATGTAAAAAAGAAAACAAGAACTCCAGAATATGTTTCTTCCTTTCACTATTCTACTTTTGAAACAGAAATGTGGTAGAATTCTTTGACAAAAAGAAGTTGAAAAGAAAGATTATTTTAACTGAATCATTCATATCAAAATATTCTTTGGATAACTCACTGTTTTCCAAATTCTATTTTAATAAAATTTAGATAGTAATAGCTTGTTTTTTTATGTTGATACTCACTTAACCTACTTGCAATTCTAAAGAAGTCAACACTTGATTGTGACAATGTTCAAAAGAATTTCCTATGCCACAAGCACAGTAAAAACTTTCACCAATTAGTGCAGGAAAAAAGGAGGGAAAAGCCACAGCGCTGGTGCTCAAAGAGCCAGGCCTTGCGGCAAAGCTGTCATGTCGAGTGGATTGATCAACAGGACCGCAATTTCTAATGGCATGTTGTCATGAAAAGTCAGCCACGGGGAGCCACCTGCTTTACTCCTCATAGACAGCTAGGGAAAGGAAGGGGAAAAAAAAAAAACCCTCCATACCTAGCTCTGCCAGTGCCTTCTGCTAACAATTTTGGTAAGGGTTTCATGATTTTTATTCAGTAGGAATATGTCAAGTCTCAAACCTTAGCATCCTGCCTCTAAGATTACAAGAGTACGAAGGCTGACGCTGTCTTTTCTTTTTGGGGGAGAGACGGAAAAAATTCCATCTTTAGCCCCCAAATACTTCTTAGATCAGAAAACACATCTATTACATCTCTAAACCAACAAAGTTGGTCAACGACTTACAACGTACCTGTGAAGCTTTCTTCAAATAAAAAACAGATTAAATAGAAGACCCCGTAAATGGATGTATTTCTATGCCACCCTTCTTTGCTCTCAGCAGTCATAATAGACTTTATTTGACAAATTATTACGGGCTTGGTTTCAATTTAGATTACATCTATCTTTCAGATTAGTTAGTTAATTCTGAGTCCATGGCATCGTTATATTCTGGATTCCAATCTTCAGCTGACATGGTCCACAGTTTACTTTGAATTGCAGAGACAATTGTACAGATTACTGTGTTGAAGGAAAAGATAAGTTTCCTTGTTTTGCTTTTGTAATATTTTCTTGTGCTTGATGGAACATAATTAATACTTAAGAACTTCCACAAACTTACCATTAAAAACAGCGCCAAACAGTCTGTCTTAATCACTGTTACAGGAATGCGTTAGTCTCATTTTAACCCATGGTTCTGATTATCATCACTCAAAAGGCATGGATATTTCTCTCTTATAACACACAAAAGCCAAATATATTACTTTCATTTGTTATGTCTCACATAATGTAGTACAATTGCTGAAGTAATTCCTGCTTAGCTAAAAATAAACTGCAACATTATGCTACAGTATAACAGAAAAATGTAAATCTTGGACTTGGGTAGATCTGTATGGTAGCCCCTTAAAATCTTCAACCATTTTTTTTAACAGAAGCTTTTGTTGTCTGGACCAGAGAGATTCAATTTTGTTTTGGTTCATTTGTACAAAATATTTTACACGTTTAATACCTGTACAAAAGGGTCCAAAACAAAATAGAAATGTGCAGTGTCTGCTAATTTAATGCTTTTTTTTATTTATTCAAAAATCATCCCTCGTCTATGTACAGAAGAAAAAAAGTCAAATAAAAGTTAAAGAACTTTTAAGTTCATGAAACCAAACCCAACTTGGCATGCAAATCACGTACTGTAACCTTTTATCGGCGCAGCCTCTGGTCTCATCAGTCGATGAAATTCTCAGCCCGCGGCAACAGCTTAGCCGAGGGACGCAGACCAATGAGAAAATATTCATTGTGTTAGCATTTCAAATGGCGAGAAAGGAAGAAGAAGCGCTAACTGATCACTGCCCGTGGAATTAATTGGATATTCCAAGAATAATGTCTCTCACTGAAGATCCTTGGAGGCCGAACGCTAGTAGAGACCACATTTTGTGCGGCGCCTTCAAAAAGAGACCGCTTGGGGGTAGTGGACATATTAGGGTTTTAGCGCATTTCCCTAAAGGCCAGAAAATAATCAGATGCACTGAACCAAACTCAACTAATCCATTCCATAATTATACACACAAATCCAATAAACTATGCCACATTACTGGAAAATTAAACTATTATAGTGAAGGCTTTTGCCACTTAAAAAAAGTTTGGATTTTGTTTTGTTAAAAAGAAACCTTGGTGAAACGTTCGCGTTTTGAGCGTGTATATAGAAATACACGCTACACACACACATCCAATAGTATTTTAAATCTAGTATAAGAGTAATGTTTAGCCATAGTCTTCTGTTATGTTTAAAGCTCTTGTGGGTGCCCCACAGCTTCCTTCCTTTATATAGAGGGGATTTAAGTTTCAGCTTTATTGCACATAGCCCAAGCATATGCAATGACCCTGTCCGATATTAGTATATCTTTCCTTAAGACACATCTTAATCTAACCTTTTCAAGACTCTTTTGCTTTCAGACTCAAAACAGCATAAAAAATGAGCATTGTTTGGGAGGGAGGGGGGGCGCTAAGAGATTGAACTAAGACTTTGGCTTGGTCCAGAGTAGCAGCCCTCTGGATAAACAGCTGCTTGTCCAACTAAATAAGTTCCCCAGACCAAAAGGTAAAAAAAAAAAAAAAAGATAGAGGGAAAAAAAAAGAGAGAGAGATTAGGAACCTTCCCAAATGTTCCATCTTTCCTATCGACCGCTGGCCTAGCGTGAGGTGTCAATTTTGACTCCAAAGAGAGCACACGAATTCGCAGCGGTCCCATTATGCGGTCTCTGCGCTCATTGTAAATTCTGTCAACGAAGTCAATCTTATTAACTTCCGCACTGGTTCACACATGACATTTTCTTCAATTTTCTTGCTGACATCAAAAACATCAATTAGCAGCCCGAAAATAGGAAGGAACGAATGACAGAGCCTGATAACGTCAACTATTTGAAGCCAAGGGTAAATCTATTCTCCAGTTCTGAATGCGTTCATTACAATTGCATTTTCAAAGAAGACCTCCAAATAGCAAAGAAAATTAAATTTATCATCTAGAAATGCCTAGAAATTGTTTTTTTAATCCTATGTCTATCTCTCAATCCCAGAGTGTAATACAAAGTATCGCAATTCAGTTTTATGATAACATGCCACAACTTTAATAGAAAGTTTGTAAAATATGCAGCCCCTGCCATACTTCCTATCACATAACAACGACAAGGATTGAGAAAATTTGTCCAACAGACTGCAGCATTGCCTTGTCTATTCCATCAATTCTCATAGGTTGGCATAGCACTTAACACACATATACACACACACACACACACTTGTGGACTAGACAGCTGTGTACTAACTAGTGTCTTTAAACCAGTAGTAAGCACTACAATACTTTAGGAAAGAAGTCCCTCATTTGCATTTTTCCAACTCTTTTTACATAGCAGATAAAACAAACCCAACTCCCCGTCCATTAAAGTGAAGGGAAAGTCCACCCAAAGACGTTACACTTAACTGTCAAGCCTAAAAGCACATGTATTCAATCAGCTGCTTGAACTTCCGTTAACTGAACTATTACCCCCTTTCGTTTTATTGACATTTGCAAAAATAAATACTTGAAAATATCCTTCTCTTAACACAGAAATACGACGCCACGAATCAGTAACATGGTCCATTTGCAGTGCTTAGCAATATGTTTATAAGGAAGATAAGCAGGTTTAATATAACTCCAAAAATGTAACGTCATAAACCTGTTTTTTTTATAGTCTTTAAAGACCCCCCTCCTCTTTTTTTTTTCCTGCTGATGTGTCCGCTTTGTGAGACATCGTTTCATGCTTGTATTACATCTCCTAGGGAGTGAATAAAGCAACTTTCTTGGCTACCAAAGACACTCACTCGGACTTAATGCAAACAGAAAGAGCAGC
This sequence comes from Mauremys reevesii, assembly GCF_016161935.1. Lineage (NCBI taxonomy): Eukaryota > Metazoa > Chordata > Testudines > Geoemydidae > Mauremys > Mauremys reevesii. Next base: position 11,066,693 of record NC_052629.1, on the reverse strand, counting down.
TACACCCTGATAAACAGATCACATTCCTTCAGCCCATTGATTTTTTGATCTTGTGACATTTTTTAGTTGCTTCCATTCCCTTCCTTGTCTTTTCCTCAATGTCACAAAAGACAAAAATGTCTAAACAACTGATGGCAGGGATATCTATTAGCTGTCAACCCGCTTTTTTCCCGGTACTAAGAAAGTACAAAATAGAATGCCGAAAACTGGTAAGATGACAAATTACAGGATTTTTTAATAAATTGGCTAATCATATTCTATTATTTTATCTTTCCAAACCAAACCTTGCTGAGAAGTAATTGGTGGAGGGAGGCTGGGATGGAGGAGAAGGGGAAAAGTTCAGTTAAATTGGTTTCTGTAACTTCTGGTACATGGAAGCAACCTGGGGGTGGTGGGGAAGAGGTCGGGGAGAGAGAGCCCTTAGCGTCAAGCACTCCCGAGAACTTCAGTAAGGTGCTTGAATTTCTGTCATACAGGACATTGTTTTGGCTTTCCAGAAAAATGATTATGTAGCAAAAATACTGTACTAAGACAAGCAACATTAAGAGATGTTTTGGGAATAAAATGAGCATGGCTGACCTTTGAAAAGTTGTAAAATTATTTCACGTCGCTCAAGAACAGCAGCAAAATGTATTAAGGACTTGTTGCCATTATTGTACCTGCTTTTTCAAAAGTACATTTGAGCATCATACCATTTCTAACAATCCACACCACGAACAATTATAATCAAGCAGATTCATGTTTAAATTTTGTGTCCTATAATTCAGTGCAGATGATCGTGACTTGAAATTAGCAGAACTTGGTTGTAAAGCAAAAATATCATAAACATGTAACGTTATATGGTTCCTCAGAATAATAAGAAATGGGGATTAACTCAAAAATCAAGACATCTGAACAAGTTAGGTTTATTTAGCTCTTTTTAATCGTACAATGCATAAAATACACTGAACTTCCCAAGTAAACAACGAGCATTCACTAGATAATTATGTTGAAATCTGACTATTTCATTGTAAACATAGCCTGGAAAATAATAATAAAAAACCCTGCTTCTTCTAACTTTAGAGGGCTTGATTCTTTTTTAAATAAAGTACAGAAGTGAGTGGAACAGGAAAGAAGAAATATATTCTAGAAGAAAATATCAATGCCGTCTCAGAAACAGCTCCTTTCACTCTACATATTGCTCTCACCACAGAAAGGAAAACAGAATTGATCAATTTGTTCTCTCTTCCAGCTTATGTTAGAAATTTTTAAGAGTCTAGCCTTTCACAACTAGGGGCCCAATCCTGCCACTCTTACTCAGCCAAAACCACTTGAACTACACAATAGGAGTTTTGCCTGAGAAAAGACTGCAGTGATCGGCGCTTGTTTGCTTTCAAATAACTTGTGGCCGGAGAACCAGATTTTGCAAACAGTCTGGAGTTTTTTAATGCATATTTCTAACTATAAACATAATACAAATAGAAACGTTTCATTATTTCTTAATTTGATCTTTATTATATTCCACCCTCTGTCGCCAAAAACTATACAACTTTTACTCAAGAAAAAGATCCTTTGCATGCAAAAGATTTTATTGCTAATCACCTGCAACAATTTGCACACTAAAAGCTTTCTTCTAAAAACTCTATTGCCTGGCAGAATTACTAGTTCAAGTTTACATTAAATGAACAAACCAATAAGCTTGCTTTTGCTTATTAGACTGGAATATTAAGCTGAAGAAATCTGGACAGCTTCCTCAGTAGTAGGGTTACTTTCCTTTAAAAAAAAAAAGTAAAGTTCATTTCTCTCTTTTATTCTTGAAGAGAATTTTTTAAAACATATTTGTTTTAAATATTTTTTTCCTGTCAACTAGCATTGGGTTTCCTTGAGATCATGTCAGCTATTCAAGTGTTGATGATATTGGGGTTTACAAAAAACATGTCAAATGAATTAAACCTCTGACTGACTGACAGCAGCAAAAAAAATTGACCACAGGTTACTGATGGGATGAACTGTGGTTATGGTTTCTTAAACCACGCGCTGTCCTTGAAACGGAGGCCGCATACGGCTCCATTAGATACAGCTCCGGTGCTCTTGATCTATTATTTACAAAGAAAAACCCTTCACTGGTTAAGTGGCCCCTTCTCCTTCAGCCTTCAATTTCAGCTGCATCAAACATCTGGGTGGGGAGGTAACAAGGGGGGGAAATTAAAACTTTGAGTCCACAACGTAATTCTATGCAAGTGAAAATTATACTCAAGTAAGAAAATTCAGACAGTCTGGAAAGGTTTCCACTCAATTTATAAACACATTTAAAAAATCTGAAACTGATGATAATCCCAGTTTTTGGTAAAACTGTGTGAGGTTAAAAAAAAGTATAATATACTTCCTATTTAATAAAAGTAAAATGAAAGATTCAGCTAGAATTATGAGGCTTTCTATTGTAAAAATGAGCACTTTTCATTAGAATATAATTTTGCATTATAGTCTGTAATTATCAAGACTATTCTTTAAATCACACTGCATTCAATCTAATTAGAAAGCTCAGATCTCACCTTTGTACTGAACTTTCACTCTCTGATGCCAATTAGAAACTATTTTAAATGAATTTCCCAATTATACTGATTCCTGTGATCATTTCTGACATAAGAGAAAAACAGGCTTTTTCAGCAAAAAAAAGTGATGTGGCTGTGCAGTCTGCCTACATTTCACAAAATATTTGAATTGGGTTTTTGTCTCCTTATAATGAAGGACAGCTCATCTCCCCTGCTTTTAACGCCCCATCTTCTAGCACATTTGATGTCAATACTGTTTTAACTGCAGTTGGTATTGTTTCATTATTCAACACTCTTCCATTTTCAATAAACTGTCCTCTTTTATTATCATATACATTTGGGTTTCATGTTAGATGCTATGGCATTAGATGAATTATAAACATAAACTATTAACAGTTAAGATTCTTTTAAGCTAGTATCAATTTCAGGCTTTTGACAACTAAAAGAAAATTCAGTAAATTTTCCTTTCCTTCTCTACAAATCTATTTCTAGAAAGACAACAGCCAAACCCCGGTTTAACAAATGACTGTATTTGCTTATTGTGGAGAACAAAATTAGCTGAAGTCTCTCAGACAAAAGACCTTATAATTAACATTAGCAAATGTGTTAAGATACACTTAAGAAATCCGGACAGTCTAATTATATCAATGAGTCATTTAACTCACATTTATATCAATTCAATTTATCTTCATTTCAATCAGTGTGGATTGATGGATAGTTATCATTAGAAGTGACAAAACACCCTGCTGCAGAAAAATGCAGGACAATGCAATATTATAGATAGGTCTGCTTGAGACCTGCTAATGCTATGTAGCTGGAGATGACTTCTTGCATACACATCATTGCCTTCACTAAGGGTGTCTACAAGTTATCATTAGACACATTCATTGTTAAAGACTAACCAGGTCAGTGTTTCTGATCAGGTTGCAAATTAGACCAATTGAAGTGTTCTTAACCTACAGACTGGTGTCAGTCAGGACCTAACGGTACTGAAGCTACATAGTAATATGCTCTGTGTACACAACCATTATTGCACATTTCATGCTGAACACAAACAGACATAAGCAAGGTGTTTCTTGGGGACAGGGTGGGGGTGGGGGATAATGTATAAAGAATACAAATTAAGCAGACGATACAATGTTGTTGCATTACTACAAAAAAACAAAGGTTCTGTGGCAAACATATAAACCAAAAGTGCAGACTTGGGAGACGAGACCATTACAGGTACAGATAAACATGTCAGTATAAAGCCAAACAACTGACATGAATTTCCATTACAAATTATAATCCTGCTGGTTTTCCGTATTATTGTTAATATTATTATTATTATTGTTAATATTAGTTTGCAGAATTACAAAAGTGTATTAGCTGGCTAAATGAGGGGCTTAAAGGTTGATCTAGCAGGAGCTCTATGCTGGGTTGTGAAAGTTGATGTTTGGAGGGAGTGAAATGAAATGGTTTCCACTTTTATCCTTTTATTGTTTCCCCTTCTATTTTCATAAACAGCTGTAAGGTCCAATCCCTGAATTGTATCTATGATCATCAATAGAGAATGGCGTGCAAGTCAAATCACTCAATGGAACATTAGTATATAAAAAATATCGTTGCTGAAAATTGTTGATCAGCTAATGAAGGAGAAGAAAACGTCAACTTCATGGGTGAAGTGATGTATATAGGACATTGTGACGTATTAGTTAAGGAAGAAAGGCTGACAGGATGGAGAATGGGGAGCACTTAATGACCAATTAGAGGAACTGAAGTCAGCTGATGTTTAAATGGTAGAAAATATCTGGCCTAGGTCATAATTTTCAATATAGACCATAAAGAATCAATACCCTGTTACATTATCAAAGGTAAAAGTTACCCTACATATTGCCATAAATGTATTGGTTTTTATCCAATAGTTAATGACCAGGATAGCAATCAATAGGAAAGTTTAACTTCCTTCTCAGTTTTCCGCTAGGTTTACATTTCCTTTTTGCAGAGATTTTCCCTTTTTATTTAATGATCTTGTTTTACGAGAAAGCAGTGTTTCCATGACCAGTTTGTTAACCACTAGTAATGGGCAAACCAGTTTGGAACAATTCAGAATTCACCCAAGTATTTACCCCAAACTCAATATGAACCAAAATACTTCTGGAGAGGTCAAGATAATCTAGGGGACCTAGCAGTTTAAAAACCAGGAACTCCTGAGCTATAATCCTGATTCTTCTACTGATGCGATCTTCTCTGGGTGGTTTAGCTTTCTCAGGTGGAGAGCAAGACTTATTATATAAGGTGACTATGAGGATTAATTAGTATAATGTTTAGAAAAGCGTAAATTATTCTTGTTGTTTTGGTGTTGGAAAAGTTTAGTTATTCCATGTTTTCACAAACCTCTTCACTTTTCTTGTTTCAAATGGGACCACAAATACCATATGAAAAAGGTCAAGCCATGGTATATCTAGTCCAGATGAAACCAGGAAGTACTGGAAGTACAGGTTGACTGTGTGTTGTGTGAAAAAATACTTCCTTTTGTTTGTTTTAAACCTGCTGCCTATTATATACAACCATGTTAAATATGGTTATTTTTGTAGGGGAGCTGTAAGGCCTTTGCCGGAAGGCAGTAGTTTGTGCCTAAATAAGTGATATTATTTATTAATTTCAATTTGGAATATGACCCATTCCACTACAAAAAAAATCACTCCAAAAATTTAGGTGCTTGCGGAATTTTGAAAGCAATCAAAAGGAAAAGATATTCAGCTTTAAACAGTGGGTACCGGGAAAAAGGGAGGGAAAAGGTTATGGCTCCCCGATTACAAATAATAACTAATATCAAGACAGATAGCACTGTGCCGTAGGAATAGAAACTAATTAATCCTCACTTCTGTTTTTTCTTCTGCAAGAACTAGGCACCGTTTGCAGCTGATCCTACACATGTGTGCAAGATGACAGAGGAAGGGGTGGGGGTTTTCACAGACCATCTCAATCAATTACACATTGCATCCTTTCAAAGGGTGTGTGTACTAGAGGGCACTCTGCTTTACACACTGAGGCAACCAGATTGCCCTCGGGAGCTCTAGCTGCAGTGAATTCCCTCCATATTCCATCCGCTCTGCAGGCTGTCTTTCAAAGCCATTACAGAGGCCTTATCTTCTAATTTAGCTTTGGGCTTAAGGAAGACTTGCCATCCATCCCCAAATTTTCTAGAATTGTTCTGAATTTCACAGGCAAAACCATGTTCTGCATGCACAGCTTGCAGGATGCTCACGGTTACTGCACAATATCATTCTGGTTTTATATGACGACTTTCTTTGAAGGACTATGATGTTGCACCCCACAGCGGGAGGAGGTTGTGCCAAAATGCTGTCGTTTGTCTGCGTGGCAAGCCACAGTAGTTACAGCTTCGGAACATCATGACAGACAATGTGTCCCATCGGTGGGTCAAAGTCACAGAGATAGCCACTCTAGCAAGTTACAGAGTTTGGTAGCCCCACCGTGTCCCACATTGTTCTGCACCATTCTCCACATTTCAGAGCCAGACGTTTTGATATATTGGGAGGCCTCTGCTTAAGAGCAGTGTGACAGGATACTGGACAAAAGCAGCTGAGCCAGCACTCTGGTCACTGCAGCTCTCATTAATTACTCCATAGCAGACCTCATTAAGAAGAGCTGTGCCGAACTAAGAGGTTAATTAGGCCATTTGGCAGATGATACAAAAGGCACAGGAAGGAAGTGGGATGGGGGGAAAGCAGAAAGAGCAAGAGAAAGAGAGATGGGTCGTCCCTGTTTGCCTCAGGGGCTGAGGGCTCCCTAGGGGTGAGGTTACAGTGTATAACGGTGCTGAAAACTAATGTTGTAAATAAACTGCACCAGGTGTTTTACCAGCCAAAGTCTCTGAGCTGTTTGTGGACTTGAGCAGAGGCAGAAATCAGCTGGTGGGCCTTGCCACAGAACGCTAGACTGGAGCAGTTAGGCTACACTGCATGCCAGGACCAACTTGTATTAATGAAGCGAGGGGAACAGCAAAGCTCAATTTTTTTTTTTAAAGAAAAAAAATGAATGAGACGCACATATCATTGCACGCTTCAAAAATGGTCTCAATGAGCATTTACTTGTTGATCTCTACTGGCTCAGAAGGAACTCTTTCCATCCCCGAATAAATAATTACTGGTTTTGAGGAAGTCCCCAAATAAGCATTTACGCAATCCATTTTTTTTTAAGTCAGTAAACCTGTTTTAACACGATCGCTCAGCATGGCTCAGAAGATGGTCTATTGTGTCAATTTCACATGATTATGAAGGATTAATTCTATTCACTGGGGGAAAACACACCAACGTGTCCTATTATGCCCAACATCTGCACAGGTCTGCATAAATAAATGATACACTTACTGTGTGCACTGAATCATGCAGACACAAGAGTACTTTTAAGGCACTAACTTCATTGTCTGAGTTACTTAAAGCCTAGTGCTGCAATTCTTACTCTTGAAAGTAGTCATTAGATCCTTTGGGATTACTCACATGAACAAACATTGCAGGACCATCTACTGTTGGCCCTCCCCGGCCATGTGGTATCGCCGGCAAAGTTCCTTGGCTTTCACGCGGCACCGCTGTTGATTCCTGCCATACCCCATTGCCTGCATCCACCATACAATGTGCTTCCATGGCTGGTCCACAGCTGTGATTGCACAGCATCTTCTCCACACAGGCCCAAGAGGTCCAATACCTCCTGTCTACTCCAGTCAGGAGCACACCTAGTGTGGAGCGCTGCCGTGGTCAGTTTGGCAGCAGCACAGAATAAAGGTGAGCTGCTAGGTGTGCTCTCCAAAGTGAGTAATGGAAGAAAAGACATTTCAAAAACACACTTGGGAGTTTTAAAGGGGGGTGGCTTCGGGTCTCTGTAACCCCCAGGCAGTGGAGTTTAAAATTGTGACCAGAGTGGTTACTGCTGCAGGGCATTGTGCGACAGCTGCTGGAGAGCCGTTAGGGTCGACACAGGTCATGCAGCATCTACACTCACACTGAGTCAACCTCAGCAAGTAAAACCAGGGTTCCATGCTGTTCAGGGAGGTGGTTTTACTGTGTCACTGTAATTGATCAGAGACAAATTTGAGTCTGGACACATGCACAAATAGGTTGATGCAAGGCGACTTACGTCGACCTAACTTTGTAATGTAGACCAGGCCCTGTAATAGTTATGATCCATTTTTTGGTTTGTTTATACATAGGGTGCAACCTGGGTACCACTGAAGTCAATATGAATTTTGCCACTGATTTCCATGGGGGCAGAATTTCACCCTTTGCTTTTCAAAAGCGGCCAAAAAAATAAGTTAAGAATTACTCTTCATGTGTGTTCAAAAACTCTAGGCTATCAAAAAAACAAACAAACAAGAGTTTCACTTCCTATTATCTTCACTGGCAGACTGAATTTAAAACAATTAAAGCGCCGCCGGTAAATAAATAAATAAATTTAAAAAACAGAACCACTGGTTAAAGAGAATACATAATACTAGATGGAGGGACAATAATGCCCTAATGTAGGTTTGCCACTTAAGAACAATGACAATCTTTTGATGTAGCAATAAGGCCTTCACCTTCTATTAGCTCTACTTTGGTCATAATAAAACTCGCCCTTAAAAATAAAATAAAAAAGGGTGGATTTCAAGAGATTGACAGCTTAAAAAAAGCCTGGAAGGAATCTCTCCATTATTATTTTATTTTATTGTTATAGCTCTAATAGGTCTCTACCAGTCACTATCAATTGGAAGCTAGAGGACACTAATTATAATGGCTAACCTTAGGATGCCCAGATCTGTGGCTGCCATTACACACTAATAATATCTAAATAACGCCAATTGTATGTTCTTAGAGGGAGAATTTCAATTTTAATTTTTGGTGGCCAGAATTTCCCTTCTCCTTTTTCCTACTAAAAAATTACATCTTAAGAAAGCCGCGCTGGGAATATATGCTCACTACTCGTGCTAAACTATCTCTTCGACCTTGTATTTAGCTGCGACACTCTGAGTTGCTTTCGCAGACCTGAAGAAGAGCTCTACACAGATCGAAAACTTGTCTCTTTCACCAACAGGAGTTGGTCCAATAAATGATGTTACTTCACACCGCCCCCTTTGTCACTCTGGGAAAGACACAGGTCACACCGTCTGGGCTGCTCTATCTTTTTAAACAGGCTGGGAATTAACAAAATTAACTGGGTGGAAATGACACAATTCACAGGAGAAAATACAGTTATGTACAACGTTCCGGCAGCATATGGAACCACCACATATGTCTCCTGAGTGGGCATTTTCACCAAACTTTTCTCTCTCATGTTGAATGGGACTTTGCTACACACGCCCAATAAGGTTTAAATAAAAAAAAAGTCCAGCAGGTTTCTGATTTTATATTTTTATAGCAGTCACAGCAGAAATGGAATACCTTTGCAGGGGATACACTTAAGCCTTCACTTACTGAGGTTTTACACACCCTTAACACAACAATGGAATCTGTGTGCCAACAATGACTTCAGCACAATCCCCTCCCCTTCACAATGGCTGCATTCACACCGCCATTATGAGCAATTGCCCCAACTTTAACTGCCTACATTAGGAGTGCATAAGACACAAAAGGAGGTGTTTCCAGGTTCAGTGAGCACTTTGCAACCATTCAGCCCAGAGGAAACAAAGAACTCTGTGGATTACCCAGGCTAAGGCAGATGCACCAGGGGAGGCAACCCTTTCACACACCACCATGTCACCAATCCTAACCATAGTGCCAACTGAAAAACATTCCATTTAGAAACAATTGTGCTGATATCTCTCTCCTATGTTTTATGTGTTGCTTTGTCCTAGTTACCATGGGAATTTACATGAAAACAGGATCTTTGTTTCTTAAAGGTGAACGGAATGCTTTTTTTAAAAATGGCTTAATAACAGAAACAGAATATGGGTGCAGATTAACGTGTACATTTTAAAACACAAAACTCTAAGAAAAAGCTCCTCTGCGTTGTATACCTGCCAAATCCTGAGTGAAGGGTAACACTGCTGGATGTGGTTACACCACCACCAGTTGTTGTGAGGGAAACCCAGGAAATTGGACTCCAGAATTTGCAGGTATGTGTAGGAGAAACCGATTCCAGTGCTGTTGTTTTCAAAACCTTCGGACTTCTCTAGTGCCTAGGTCCAACAAAAAATAATAAATCTATACACCCAGAGCGTGAAGTGAAGCTCGGGATAAATCATGTGTTCAAATTCTGAATACTGTATACAAACCCCAAGGCTACCTTTCCTCCTGGTTTGGAAACCTCAAAGGTTTTTCATAGGTAGTCCACTAGATCATTAAGCACATCCCTCAGAGTTATCTCTGAGACTGTCCAACAAATTGATCATGAGAGCAATTATAGCAAGTAATGCAGACAATTGACTACGACATACTTTTTAAACTGTAACTTCCTCAGAGCAGGGAATCGATCTTATTTGTTTAAACTATACTATAGGGTGAGGGAATATACTATAGGAAAGAGACTCCCATTCTCCCCATCCCTTCCTACTCCAGATAGTTCCCCCATTCTATCACTCCCTGATGGCTATGCCCTGAGGCAGCCAGGTGCTGCTTCCTCTTTCTCTCTCTTCTCTGACATTTCCTCTCTGGCTGGCCTCCAGCCAGGAGCTGGCATTGAGAGCTAAGGAACAGGAGTCTTTCTTAGTGCCAGTATCCTGGCAGCTCTTGGGGGCCTGGAGGAGTCATGCAGGAGACGCCCTGGCTCAGTCCTGGCAGCCCAGCTGGATGCATGAGTGTCTAACGATGGTGCTAATGCAGACACGTGGGGAACTGAACAGGAATTCCTGGGCAGCCATTTGCATTCTGCTATTTTCAAGATTAGAGCTGACCCCTTTTCCCACTCCACTTCTGATTTCTTTACCCTTGTGGCATGAGCTGCAGTTGCCGGCAAACGGCAGGAAAGCGGTTACAAATCTGGTGGTCTCTATAAGCTCTGGCATTAGCTATTTATTTTCACATCACCTCACCCTCCAGGAATACCAGACAATCCTAATCACAGGACCATTGCTCAGGATAAATTATAGGAGAAATTAGTAACAAGATATGTTCAAACGCAGCTCTTCTCCCAAATCAAATCTCATTGCTTCACGGCATAAGATCACATTCAGAGGTCAAGAAAGAACGAACTGTCTCCTACTGAACCTCACAGCAGGCTAGGTGCACAAAGTGGGGAGGTGAATGTTTCACCTTCCTATGAAACTCAGATATTTTCTACTACTAGAACCGATTAACCAAATGGTCCAAAATGTTATATTCAAACCACACTCTCATTGGGCCTTCTCCTGCCGTTCTTAGAGAGACAGAACTCCCACTGAAGTCAACAGGCATTTTCTCAATGTATAAATATTTCAATATTGGGTGCTTACGTAGAAAGAGGCCTGTTCTGTTACGTAACTTCCGTCAGCTTTACACAAGTTACTTAAACAAGTACGGTGCAGTCTGTTCCCACTTACGCTAATGAATGTTTAGCCACTGATTTCAATGGAGCACAACTTGGAAAGTAGACACTGAAGTATTTACTAGATTTCAGTTTAAAATAAATAAATAGTAAACCAGCCAAACCAAACCCCTCTCATAATAAAGCATGGTCCAGAGATTATAAAGCAATGATGGGCAGCCTGCGGCTTCCCGCAGCTCTCGTTGGCCAGGAACGGCAAACCGCGGACACTGGGAGCTGCGGGCGGCCTTGCAAATGTAAACAATGGTCTGACACCCGCCAGCAGATTACCCTGACGGGCGGCGGGGGGCCCACGGGCCACAGGTTGACCATCACTATCATAAAGAATAGGGGAGACTAGAAAATCTAATCTCCCACTCTACCATTGACTTTCCTTGTGACTATGAACAGAGAAATCACTTTCCTTGCCACCTGTTAAAGAGAAATACCTCTCCTCTTTTACCATGTGGTTTCAGATCCTTAGCAGAAAAGTGTTTTTTTCCTGATGGGCTTGTAAATACATTTCCATGATAATACTTTACACCTACACAGCACTTGAACTGAAGTTCTATTCCCAACTCTAACAGAGACTTAGATGTGTGATGGGGGCTTTGATATCTAGAAGGGCAAAATATTCATATTTAATGCAAGGTTCTCAAACTATTAATCACCCTTACCTAGTGAGCTGAGTATTACTAAACCCATTTACAGCCGGGAAGGTTGAGACTTGCCCAAATGACATGTACTGTAGCCAGATTCTGCCTCCTTCACTCATGTTGAATAGTGTCTTGCTTCGGAAACAACTGATTGCAGTGGAGATATTCAGGGAAGAAAATACAAAATATTGCAAATAAGGTTGACAGGGTGGAAACCAAGCAAATAAGTCCCAATACTTGGAACTGAATCCAGGTGCCTTGACCCACAGCCTCCTGTTCTAACCATGTAAAAACAAAACATTTCTGAACATGAAGTTGGTAGCAATAACTGTTCCATTAACATTCCCAATTTAAGGTTGTGGCAGTGCTCGCTTTTACACCACCACTTCTCTGGGTCACTAGACTGGCCGTTAAAATTTACTATGATCAAACATTTATCTCAGGAATGGTTTTGTTTTTTCCAACATGGAATCTGCCATTAAAAAAATATATATATAGTACACAAGTGACAAAAAACATTAACTAGCTACCAGATTTTTATGGTGCATTTTCACCTCCCCTCCCCCTCCCCCGCCCTCCCAAAAAAAGACAAAATTTGAGAAAATGTTTAGTCAGGCTGTATGTGGGTGGGGGGAATAATACCAGAAAACATGTATGCTGAGCAGATGCAGTAATAACTTTCCATGATGTTTTTTTGTAATTCATAACCTACAAATGTATGTTTAGATAATAGTTTAAAGAAGGTAATATGAGTGCTGCATAGAATAACTATTATAGCTTAGGAAGTAAACACACACACACACACTTTATTTTAAACATATATGAGCAGAACGTGCATTCATTAGAGTTTTGCCACATACATATACTACCAGGTTCCTACTTATTTTAGATGTGGGTGTCAGGGTCTGCTAACGACTCAGAATTACTGGGCTTGGCATATCAGGCGCGCAGTGTATAGAGCGCGCAGGGAGCAGCGGAAGGTTCTTCTTATGTCCGTAAATTCAGTTTCATTTTTATTGCTGCTCATCAGACTCCTGACCTTCTAATTCGGAAGAGTGTGTGCGTGTTTGGTGGAATTAGAAGGACACTCGCCCAGCATAACCAATAATTGTCACCTACATTTGTGGTAAAGCTGGAATGGCATAATCACCATGCTAATTATATGCAGGCTGACCATCCAAAGCTAAAGGAGAGGAAGTGTGTATTTAAAGTTTGGCTCCTACAAGGAGCCGAGGCTCTCATTCTTACTCAAGTCAAATGTAATTGGGAATATTCAGCAGATTGCTCAGCATCTTGCAGGTTGTGGCCCTATGTACGTGCAGCAAGAAGTTAACAGGGAGATGAACAACTTTTAGGCAAGTATTAGAGGGGTAGCCGTGTTAGTCTGGATCTGTAAAAAGCAACAGAGAGTCCTGTGGCACCTTAAAGATTAACAGCTGTATTGGAGCATAAGCTTTCGTGGGTGAAGTTTATGCTCCAATACAGCTGTCAGTCTTTAAGGTGCCACCGGACTCTCTGTAACTTTTAGACACTGAATCACTCCTAATATTATATTACTGATCAATTGTATATCTGGAGTGTACACACACACTTCACACTTACACATGTGTGTACACATTTGAGAATTTTAAAGTGCTTTGCAAACATTAATAAAGCTTCAACACCTCTTGGAGATACTGGGAGAAATCCTCAGCAGATGTAAATAGTCATAACTTCACTAAAGTCAATGGGGCTACAACAATTTACTTCTCTCAAGGGCCTGCACCATTGTAGGTGAATGTTATTTCCATTTCACAGATGGTAAACTGAGGCACTGAGCAATAAAGGGCACTTGTCCAAAGTCCTACGGTGAGTCAGTATTCCATATGTCATTAAATAATATATCTCACTTACGTAATTCAGTCCCTTGGTATTATTAGCTTTGGGCTTGGAAAGGGGATTCCAACTGCATGTGGCTTGTGTTCTACTGAGGATACTCATTCCACAATATTAAGAGGAATTCAAACATAAGCCACCACTGTCCTACATTAGCTTCTCACTGTCCCTCCTTTCCTTTTAAAAAAAAAAAAAAACATCTTAATGATGCCCACGGGGTGCCAATAAGTTTAACTACAGAGAGTCGTTTTTGTTAATGGAATTCTAGCTGATTCAGTTTGAGTTGGGAGGATGAGAGAATCTTTCACTGTGTTTTTCTAAGGCAAATATTTGATGCTTTCATCTTCCAGTGCTTTAACATGCAATCTGTCACCAAAAAAAACCCCCATTTATGTGGGAGTTCATGGAAAATATATCATGTTTCAGATGGCAATTGGGGGAGGGGAGAATCTATTGTATTGCTCAGAACTGTACTTCATGGAAAGTGTGTTGCAAACCACATAGGTAGATTTAATTCCATGTAAGGAAGGATAATGCCACAGTTTCTTTATAAGAATACTTTATTCTTTTCCCCCTACATTCACATTTAATTAGTGGGGGCTTACAAGTCCAGGAAACAGTCTCGGTTGTCATTCCTCGGTCTACACAGCCTCAGCTGCCACCCACCCATTATAGAACTTCTGGTCTCTTTTTTACTAAAACCTCTGAGTTGCTCAGTGTGATTTGCAAGCTCCTAGGGGCAGGGGCCCCTGCTGTCATCTATGTTTTGTCCAGTACCAAGCACACAGTTGATGATTAACACGTCACTCATAAAAACAGACACACCTATTATACAGCCAAAGCCACTTATTCCAGGTTTAAACTATTTTTCTGGTTCAGAAAACTACGGGCATACTTGCACTGCTCCATCTAATCACCACCCTGGGAGAAGGAGGCAGCCACACTCTTGGTATGTGGGCCACACAATCATTATAAATAAAGGATCTTGGCAAAGCTGCCCAGAACCTGCTGCTATTCTCAACCGACTCGTCATCCGCTAGCTATTTGCTTGACCACCCTTTCTTGTAGTTCTCATTCTACTTTCCTCTTTTGGCATAACAGCCTAGACCATTATTTTTGCTTTGTGCTTGGCCAAACTCTTGTCTCCCTCTCTCCCTATTAACAAGGAGCACCAACGGGAGCGAACAGAAGCAGGTCATTGAGCGTTTGGCTACCGTACTGCGGAGTAGCTGCTGTGCAGAGGGACCACATATAAACATTTCAAATGCAGAGCAGGGTAATGTGCCAGGGCAGCATTAGGGGTAAAAAAGGGTTGGCTGCACTTTGGCCATCACTGATCTATTCCTGTAGAATGAAAATTCACTAGAGATGTTCAGGCAGGGGTACACAAAAATACTATGGATGGAGAATACTTTTTCTCTCCCCTTTTTAAAATAGTGGTTGCACATCATCATTCATTAACCTCCTCTTCTTACTGATTCTACTAACTAATGTTAAACTACTCCAAAAGAAAAAGCAGTTTAACATCTGACCAGCACTGGCTGTGAATGGAATATTGTTTTTAAACAGCCACTAATGCCATATGAATTTTTGTGACAATACTTTGTGCTTCTGAGGCTCACAAAGTGCAAACATTTAAATTAATTCAGCTTCAAGATACCTGTCATACATAGGTGATGACTCTGCGGGTGCTCCGGGGCTGGAGCACCGGCAGCCAAGCTCCCCGCCCCAGCTCACCTCGCCTCCACCTCCTCCCCTGAGCGCGCTGCATCCCCGCTTTTCCTCCCAGTGCTTGCCACCGCGGAACAGCTGTTTCGTGGCGTAACAAGCTGTGGGAGGGAGGGGGGAGGAGTGGGAATGTGGCGTGCTCAGGGGAAGAGGCCAGGGTAGGGAGGGAAATTTGGGGACGAGGTTGGAATGGCGGTGGGGCAGGGGCAGTGGGGCAGAGGTGGAGTCAGGGCAGGGGAGGGTCGAGCACCCACTGGCGCCAGAAGTTGGGCCTGTGCTGTCATAATAAATCCCTATATCTCTCTGGGCACAGATGGGGAAACTGAAGCAGAGAGAGGGGTTAAGTGAGTTGCCTACGGTCAAAGAAGTCTGTAGCAAAGATCTTGCTTTTTCTTTCATTATTGTTCTTTTATTAGAATCTGGCTGGAAAGTACCAATATTTATCTGAACACAGTGTCAGCTGGTGATATTAGTGCCTTTGTTTTACTCTATACCTTTCTATCGTTCCCTCCTCTTCACTGGCTTGTACGTTGGATCAGTTTGCCAACTTCTTAGATCTATAAAATGGCAAGTCTCCAAGTAATTACAAAGAAAGGAATTAGATTACACCAGAATTTACACGTTGGAGAGGGCTATTACCTTTCCGAGCAAAGCTTACAGCAGAAGCTTTGTGCACCACTCACTCAAGTGTGACCCGCATGCGGCAGTGATCCTGGTAGATCACAGCTCCTGTTTCCTAACCGTACTTCCACACCACCGCTAAAAACAACAAATTCCACAAACCAGAAAAACGCACTTCAACCCATTGATTTTGCATCAAAGGGCCACACAACCATCCCATGAAGACTGTTTGGTTTTGGGGTGTTTGGGGTTTTTTTTACATCTAGTCAGTGGAAATGTGTATTTGTTTAAAGAAAATATGAAAAACAAACAGAGAACTGTGAAATTGCCACAGATAAGCACCGCAGTGAAAACTCAATGGGGCACGCACACCGTGGCCCATTCCATCCTATCCCTGTACCTAGAAACAGAAACAGTCATTTCAGTTCATCCGCCATACATAAGAGCAAGCAAGCATTTCACTGCAGCGCTGTTATTACAAATTTTTAAAAGAAGGGCAAGAATTGCCAGGGTGGAAGGGAACGAGAGGCCAGTTTCCTTATATTCTCTTCCTCTTCCACATCATGGGGCTCTTACTGATCACTCCAGACAGCATCAATGGCTCTCAACCTTCCACCTTCTTGTAGGTGAGAAGAAAAAGCGGCTTTCTTGCCACAATTCCCAGCCTCAGCATGTTGGCTGTTAAGGGGCTGCTACATGGGACTGCAGCATTTACACAGGGGTCTGCGTGCATTTATACGAACATATGCAAAGGGTACCAAGTGCCATCAACTTTCAATGGGCACATGGATAGAGGAGAATCCAAAGCACAGCGAGGGAGCTCATTTTGGAGGAGTGAGCCCTTGGGGTGGCCCTGACAAGTTTTCAGCCCCCTGCTGAGTCATGAATTTTACAACCATGCGGTGCAACATCAACACCAGCTTTCTTGTCAGCCATTAACTTTTTTTATTGAATTGAAAACAATTTAAAAAAAAAAAGAGGGGGGAGCTTTGCAGCTTCGCCAAATGGCCAAATCTAACAATCGTTAATACAGATGCAAAATTTTGCCTCCATTTTCTCACCTTCTTTGTGTGCGTTAATAATGACAACTGATTTACCACGCACTTCAAGTTCTGTTTATTTTTCCCTGGCAGCTTCCAGCCAACAGTTTTTCAGCCTGCTGTTAAAAGTGTGCTTCTCAGCCGCCACTTCAGCTTGTTGTAAACGTAAACCTGATCTGGTACCGATGACACAATAAAATGAATGTCTACTGATTGAAGGTCCTCACGATCACCCTTGACCCCAGCCCTGTAGATCACGTTAAATCCAACATTATCTCCCTGCCAACTTTGTTTTTCCTAAGAGGTAAAAAATTGATGCTGGAGCCTAGGCTTGTGGGCTTGAGTAAAAAGCTTGTCAGGCAAATGTGACTAGAGATTGGGAAATGGGAAGAATAGGGCAGAGATATGCCACTCACATCCCTCCCCTCTCTTCATCCCTCCTCTTCCTCTTTACTAGAAAGAATTTAAAATAAATAAATTCACCATTTTAGGTGAAGAACTAAGCCTAGAGAGAACTTAGAGTCCTTTGTTCTATCCCCAGGGTTTGTTTCTTGATGGGAAGCAGAAGTGAACACTGGGCACAAGCTTGATAAGAGTATTTTTTTTAATTACCAATTATTCTTCTTTGTGGGAGGGTGCTTAAATGCACCTTTTTCTTCCCTTTTAATAAGGCACAGCAGGAATCTGGCGACATGAGCACTGAAGTTGCAGACTCATGCTTCAGGACTTAAACCAGCTAGTAACTAACAGCGGCTAGACATCGAGTATTCTAGAACTGCCTCCTGCTGGGCATGCTGAGCTGGTATTGGCTACTGTTGGCAGTGACAGGGTGCTGGATTTGACAAACCACTGATCTCATGTTTCTAATGGTGCTGTGGGGCACCCTCAACCCACCCACTTCAGCTGACCTATGGGTGGCACTGGTGGGCCCCAAAGAAAGCCACAGTTCAAACAGCGGCGCGTTCCCCAAAGAAGAATGGGGAAAATATAATGTGTTGTCTCTTCTGCTTTCCCAAGGAAGAGAGGCATTTTCATTGCTCTTGGATTGGAATAAATTTTTTTAAAAGATGCCCTTTTAAAATGGACCCCAAATCCTTACCAGACAAATGTAGACGATGAGCTAGGAACAGGTACATGGAAGGGTTAAGAGAAAGATATACTTAAAAATAATGTCCTTAAACTTAGAGTATGTCTACACTTAAACCACTACAGCAGCGCAGCTGCAGCACTTCACTGTAGACCAGGGATAATCAGTAGGTGGACTGCGGGCCAAATCCAGACCGCCAGACGCTTTTCAACAGGCCCCGAAGTCTTTTTATTTACTTCTTATTGTCATTATTGGGATTTATTTTTTTTTATTACTTTCTCTGGAGTCTGGACCTTGACCAAGAAATTTGGACCTTGAAAAATAATTGATTCCCCTGCTATAGGCAGTACCTACGCTGACGGGAGGGGTTATTCTCTCGATGTAGATAATCCTCCTCCCCGAGAGGCGGTAGCTAGGTCAACAGAAGAATTCTTCTGCTGACCTGTCTACACCACTAGTTGGATCAGCATAGGTATACCCCTCCGGGGGGGTGGATTTTTCACATATAAATACAGTCTTTTAAAAAAACAAAACTAGATCTTTCAAAAACAAAAAACCAAAACATTTGGGCTCTGTTTTACAACTCCACCACTACACATAAGCATATTACTGGACCAGAGAGATGGGAAGGAAAGGCAATTGTACGAATAAAGGATTAGGACTGGACCCACTAATTCATTTGTAACTCTTGAACTTTGTATCCTGGGTTATAAAGAAGATCTTCAACTCACAAAGCTGGAGTGGCAGGGGAGGAGGATTGTGGACTTAGCCCTTTCAGCAGCAAAGCTAATAATGATAAAGTGTAATTGGAAAGAATTGCCATCCCCCCCATTTATGGTGATCCAGGAATGATGGCCTCTCTTTATGGAATATTTCATGCCTTACAAGTAATAAACATCTGATAAATATTTATCAGATTTCAAATATATGAATTTATGAGAACTGAATTGGATTTGTAAACTTTTTACGGGTTCCTTTCTTAAAGAAATAGTTGGCACGTAAGCTGCATGCTCTGTCCCTGTCAATTATATCTAGCAATATTTCAATTTTTATACTTATTTAAAACAAAACACACCCCTCCCACAAAAACCCAACACCACACAACAGCTTTGTAGGGCATGCTATAGAAAAATCAAATGATTTGTATCATTTCCCAGTAAAAATTCCTACACAAACGTATCATATATACCCATTCATATTATATAATATATACATACATACACTCACAATGAAGAGGATAATTGGGCAATAAATTGTGGAAACACTTTTAAATTGCATTTATCATGCACTTCTGATTGCCTCCTCTGCTCTCTCCCCACTAATCCATCTCTGCTGGGACTATTTTGAAGATTAAAAGAGAAGTTGTCAAATAGTCCTTTTTTTCCCCCTCATTAACCTACCAAAAAAAAATGTTTATTTCTGCCTTTAAATTTGCCGTTTTTCTCCCAAATAAGTGCAAAATAAGCAATACTCCACCCTGGTTTAGAAAGAGATTAAAATCCATTAGTTTGGGAACTAACATGGTGAAAAATGGGTACTTTATACCATGAGATTGCTGGGAATCCCTCATTCCAATGCTAGTTGTGCATATTTGTTCCAACCCATAGTAGCAAAAGTAGAAAGATTCTGTTCAGCATGATGAATGGGGAGCAGTGCTGAAAGAGTCTTTACCCCTGCAGTGGGTTGAAAATTATAGACGGATGGGCAATGAGAATATGCAGTCCGACCCCACCCCTCTAAAAAATGGTTTTTCATTAAACTACTCTCCTCTCAACTAATCCCAGCGAGACAGAACAAACTGTTTCGTTATCAGTAATAACCTTGCTCTTAGGGCAATTCTAGGTGCACGGCTTTGGCTTTGCCTCTTGCCTTTGTACCCACCCTAGTATTGTCATTATTAAAACACGTTGAATGACCTAAATACAATTACTTAGGGAGGGCTGCTTTTAAATCTGTATCGATAACTAAACAAAAAGAAGTGAATGATCCATTTTCTACTATATTTACTTACTTAGCAATATTTACACAAATGATTTACCACTCACAATGCAAGGCAGAGAGACATTTTTACTATCTGAATGGGGGAGGGTGGCAAGAACAGAATGTGGATGGAAGACACACACACACACACACACACGCTCTCTAAATTGCAACATCAGCACCACATGGCAGAAACAGATCCTCTTTGGATGGAATGGGATTCCTGCTAAACATAAAGCTATTTTACACAAACTAGGTTTGTTAGTGGCAATCATAAAGTCAACTCCTAACGGCTGTTCACTAGCCTATGTGAAATGAATTGGTGGTTTCAGTCTACTTCTTGGTATCCTCATCAAATTATCA
Organism: Mauremys reevesii; assembly: GCF_016161935.1. Taxonomy (NCBI): domain Eukaryota; kingdom Metazoa; phylum Chordata; order Testudines; family Geoemydidae; genus Mauremys; species Mauremys reevesii. Next base: position 11,046,337 of record NC_052629.1, on the reverse strand, counting down.
AGGGTGGGTGAAATCCTAGCCCGATAAAGACAATGGCAAAACTCACACTAATTTCAGTGGGTCCAGGACTTCACCAGGTGTCTCTGCTGAGAAACAGCCAGAAGTGAGCAAAGGAATGAATGGGTATGGAGACCGAACTACCTCCTGGTCTAAAAAGGTGGGCCCATTAAGGCATGGGGTGATGCAGAGGAAGCTTTAATGACTTCTGCCTGTAGTGCACTGGTTCAAAGTCATCTGTTTTATTCACAGGTTTTCAAGTCAGCACCTTTCACACACATTTAAATTCACTCAATTCCCTTCATTGCTCCAGTAACATGACCAAAAAATATCCCCATGGGGTTGTTAAGAAGCAGAATCTGTTCATTCTGAATCTGTTGGAGCGAGGGGAGAGAAAGATACACCTTAGGACCTATGAATTCTACGTAGGGGCTAAAGTGATAAGGATGAGGATCCCTTCTTTCAATACAATGGATTAAGACAACACAACAGAAGGTGACTACACTCTATACTGCAGAGCACACTGAGGACTTAATTCCAAAGACTGAACTTGGAGTATTTCATAGGCAATAAATTCACATAATAAATAAATCAAAAGAGCCAACAAATAACCTAAGGGCTAGTCCCCAAAACCACAGGAGGTTTTGGGACTCCATTAAGTCTGAACCATTGAAATGAATGACAGAACATTTAAAAGGCACCAGGTTTGTAAGCAGATCTGTTGCATCCAACTAGTTCTGGGCCATGTTTTCCAAACCAGTCTGCCCAAATGATGAGACATTCCCCACTCTCATTTGGATAGGGAATGCTGTGTTTGGAGCAGTAGTCATTAGGAGTCCAGAGCTGGATTAGAAGTATAATTTGATTCATTATAGGACTTTTAATTGAGCTGAACACTAGATGAAAACGTTTCTGGCTTCACTGAGCTCAACCTCCAAACCCTATAGCAACATCTCAAGTGACAACTCACTCAACCAATGAAGTGCAAGTTAGAAACATTATAACACTGGAACAAACCCACTGGCCGATTACTATAAGATATAGGGCTGTTTCTAGCAGCTTCAGAAAGCTGCCTTCATTAACCCTTCAGAGTGGTCAAATAAATCACAGGAAACTTCTTTCATAGGTAAAGAGATAGATTTGGTTTTGTCAACAGCATTTAGCCACTCTGCTTTTATGCCTGGTCATGAGTATTCAAGAGAAATCTTGGACAGATCTCTGACAGACAATGAGCTATTTGTTTTTCCTTTTCAGGAAGGATTATAACTCCATTAAAATCTGGCAAAGTTCTTGGATTACAGATAAACAAAAGTAAATCAATTTGATTGCAGAGACAGCGTTCACAGTTGCTGGGATTCTAGCAGATTCTGTGTATCAACTACTCTGAATTCCATTAGGAAAGAAGAACAGTCCATTTCAGAAAAAGCAAGAAAATATTGCTGTTCAAACAGATATCCTACTGGGACTCCCCTCCCCCCCGCCCCCACACCAAAGCTGGGAGGGAAGATGGGAGAGAGAGAGACAGCCTGGGATGACTCTTTTCAGGGCCAATTGTATTGTGGTTTAGCATAACACCTAGCTGGGAACATGAACAAATTAGGACTGTTAGCGATAAGGAGGACTTGTCAATTTCGTCAGCATTGGCCTTCACAGGGTCAACATGTACATATTCAATCACACAGCAGGGCCATGGTTTATCTAAATGACAAAGGAGGGGTCAAAAAGTCCGTTCTTTTAAAATTTGGTTAAGAAATAAATAACGCAATAACTATTACCAGATCCAAAATATCACTATTACTCTGTCCAGGAGTTTATATGCAAGAGAGAGAGAGAGAGCTCTTCCCTCACAGGATCCAAGCATAAGTGGCCCCTCAGTGTACTGATCTTGCAGGAAGAGAATCCAGATCTCCTAATTCTTAGTGTATGTCTTCACTGCAGAATTAGCCTGGGCTACCTGGCACCTCGGCTGAGCACCCTGGTTGGCCCAGCCCAGGTGTGAACAGCCACACGGCAAAGCCATACCCCCATTACTGGGCCCTCACTGGAGCTACGCTACCTTGTTTGTGACGCTAGGACTTCTCTGGGCATATCCTCTGGCTCTTTCCGCTGCAGTAAGCTGAGACACTCTATGATTTTATCCCAGGGCACTGTGGGAGAACTCATCTGTCCTTCTAGGGACACGAGGGGAACTGTGGAAAGGCACTGGAGAACTACCAGCACTTGAGTGAATGAGCCTGCTTCCTTACTGCAAAGTGGGAGAGTTACCAGCTGGAGTGAAAGCAGCACCTGGGATACAAACCACACCCCCAGCCGGGCCTGTTAGCCCAGGCACAAAGCACTATTTGATCTTGGGGGAAAGGACTTTATGTGCGGATGGGAGGGTGGGGCTGGGGCAACCTGATTAAGAGGACAAGCTAACGTTGCAGTGTAGACATACCCTTAGTTTTGAGCTTTATACAGGACAATCCTCCTTTCCTTCCTGTTTCCAAATTGATCAAAGCATCCCTGCAAATATCAGACGGGTATAAACACCTGAATGCAGATGAATTACTTATGATGATGCAAGAGGGCATGATAGCACAGTCACAGAATTAAACTGAGCAAAGATGTATTTAATTGAAGTATCAGGAAAATATCCTAGAATAGTCTCCAAGGGAACTGATAAATATCCCATCATTTGAAACATTTGAAAACAGACTGGATAATGCATATGAGAATATACTATAGCAACCAGTCTTGAATTGATACAAAAGATGAACTGAATAATTTAGTCTTTCCCATCTTTAACTTTATGATAGTTTAGTTACTAAATTTCATGGCAGTTTAGAACATGGTGTCAGGACTACCTTGACCAATTAACAGATTTCTCAGTTCTCACAGGGAAAATATCTCACGCAATAAGTGACCTCTCCTTAAAAAAAAAAAAATCCTTTGATTTTTTTTTAACAGAATTTTTTAAATTAGTATTCAAATATGGAAAAACATTTCCACAAAGTTCCATCTCTTTCTCTCTCTCTCTCTCTCTCACACACACACACACACACACCCCTCTACCCCAATATAATGCTGTCCTCAGGAGCCAAAAAATCTTTCCATGTTATAGGTGAAACCGCGTTATATCGAACTTGCTTTGATCCACCGGACTGCGCAGTCCGTCCCCCTCCCCACCCCCAGCGCTGCTTTACCACGTTATATCCGAATTCGTGTTATATTGTGGGTCACATTGTATCGGGGTAGAGGTGTACATGCATGATATACAATTTACAGAGTATATTCCGCATATGGAGAATTTGTGGTGACTTTACTAATTAAGTACAAACTGAAGATACTGTTCCCTTTCCAAATGCTACAGTATTTGAGCTTGAATCATGTGTCATCCCGGTTTAAGTCGGGTCCTTCAAACTGCTATTTTAAAAACTTCCGCATCTGCACTGAATTCTGTCTTTCCTGAGATAAAAGCATGTCCTGAATATTCTTTATTCTTCCGGGCTACTAATTTGAACAGATCTGTCACTCCAAGCACGGGGAGTTGTAGAATATTGACATTCTATTGAATTATTTAAGAGAAATTAACAATGTTTCACATCCTAGGAGATTGCTATTTGCAGAGAAAGCCTGGCATAGTTGTTGCATTTAGGCCTGCTAGACTGTTACAAGAGTTAAAATTTATAAGCATCCCGGATGAAAAAAAGATACTGGCTGATTGTGTCAGACTTTGTTGGGTGCTAATACTCCTATTTTTTATTCTGCTTTCTTAGAGATGCTTTGGACTCAAGGCTTATATACATTATTCCTGTCTGTTGGTAATTTAAGGCTAAATCAGCGCCTTCTGCACCAATATACATAAACGAAAAAAAAAGTTAAGACAAAATAGCCAAAGATTTGAACCTCTGGAACCCACTCTCGTTCCTTGCCAGCAGGAGGAGTTCCAGACGACAGGAGGGATGGGGCACACTGTTCTCCAACTCTGCAACTCCCAAGGAATTGAAGGGAATACAGTTTATCTGTAGGGTTCCAGGCCTCCACACCACACCCTGAGCAGGAACTGCAATCCACTGGCTCCAAAGTCCTTTGTACATTCACATCACCCCCATCTCCGAAGGGAGCAGAAGTTATTTTATCAAGAATTCCTGCTTAATAAGCATTAACTTTTATGGCCTGTGTAATGCAGGAGTACAAGACTAGATATTCATGATGGTCCCCTGTAGTCTTAAAATCTATGAACTACTACGGAATTCCTACAGGAGAGTACGTGGTTGCGCTGAAGGGGCAGGAAATGCTTCATAAAGCACTGCTCATGACTCCTTCCAGCTGACTCCCAAAGCTTCCTCTCTCCGTCTCCCAACCAGATACAATTTAGTGGGGTTAATATGGAATGGAATTTGCGAGCCCAGCGAAATTTGAGATCTGCTCTCAATACTAGATGAGACTTTCACCATCTCTGCACCCAAAACAAGGACGTAACGGTCTGGTCCCAAGACAGAAAAAATGACCTTTCAGAAAGGAGTTCACAAGATGGTAAAAGAATGGCCCCGTTCCCTCAAGTATGATCAGATTAATACTGTCAGAACCTGGATTACAATTGACTAAGTGAGCCAGCCAGTGCCTGCCACTAACAAACAATGGAACTTGGGCTACTTTCTATTCCTGGTTAGAGTCCATCTAACTGAATGAGAGGATGATAAAGATGGCCATGCACAGAGGCCTTTTACTAAAGTAACCCATGGTTCTGGAATACTGTGCAAGTATTAGTACCGAGCGAGTACTCATACTGAGTGAGTAATAAAGCAAAGTATTAGTACTGAGCTAGACAGAACAACTGTCCTAAAAAGAGCTGTAACCCATGCAGATCAATTTGGTACTTACAGCTGCCAAATGGTGAAAAGGAAATTCTTTTCTGAAGCCTTATTGGAGTCTTTCAAATGCTGAGAGGTGCAATTTAGCACTTAAATCAAACTGGCACTATGGAGTGTAATACCTCATTGGTAAACATAACGATGAGTCAACACCCATCCATGGGAGGCTGAGAACTAGAGATTACTATGAATTTATAGCTAATCTATCCCTACCTTTCTTTATCACAGCAATGACTCATTTTCCACCCACAAGGAGGATGTGTGGGGGTGGGAGGGGAGGCGGGAGCTATCAATCCTCCCCTGGTTTGTCCGACCTACTTGGTAAGAATGGGATTCAACATGCACTGTTTCTAGAGAAAACACACAGGAGGAGATGGGGGAAAGATTTTTCAAGGCCAAGAGGGCCAGGACAATAAGGCTCTGGGAAAAACACTTAAAATGGACTTAACCCTCAATTTAGCACCACACATTATCTATATTTGTTACTTTTTGTTTTTCAGTACAATATATAAACACCTCCACCAGGACCACTTCCAATATTCCAAGTCTCTGAACAGGTTTAAGCAGCTAGCAAAGGAATGCCTTCTTCCCGCCCCCAAGGCAGGATTTCCTTTTAAAAAGGCTCATCTGAAGTTCAGGACAGACTATAGTCAGCCATGGATGAGTGACATGTTTAAGGTCCGACATCTGTAAGCCCAGCAGAGCTAGAAAAACAAGCTTTATACCACTGGAAGGGAGAGAGTCTTAGCTTTCCAATAAGAGCATGTGCTTACATTGTTGGAAGAGCCCAAGCTATCAGACCTTAAAACCCTGTAATTATTGCATGAAACGGCTATTTTACATTATTTTTGGAGGTTTCTAAAATGTCATTACTTATACAAATTCTCTCCCCTCATCACCAGAATAGTGGATTCATAGCAATACAAAAACCTCCTTTTACAAGAGTAGCAAAGAAAACTATCCCCAATACATTTTATGAACCTTTTCTAAAAATTTTATAATAGAGCTTTATTGTCACGTATAGCTTCATTACTCATATAATGTATTCATCCCAAAATCATGCTAATGAAATGTTTATAGTACACTGTACACCACACCATCACGTATCCTCTTTTGCTCATATATTTTATGATATAAAAGTGATATAGATATATGTCTGAAAACATATAGAAGACTTAAGTACAGCATTGGTTCCTTTGCAATAAAAAATACAACGATAGTGTTTTACAAGTTTTCATTAAACCCTGTGGGATACTTATTATTATTATCCTCATTGTACACATGGGGAAACTGAGGCACATATTAAATGATCTGCCTTTGGTTATACAGTGAGCAAGAAATAGTTGGGAATAGAATCTGAGAGTCCCCACTCACAGGTCCCTGTTCTAAATACAAGAGAACACTGGGCCACATTCATTACTATAGGTCCCCACCACTTCTCTATCATGTTATTTTAAAGGTGAAAAGAAAAGCTTTTTAAAATAAAACTTCCTATCCAGAACTGTAGTTAGCATTCTGCATTCCTCCTGTGTAAATCTTTACTCATATATGAATGGCTGGGATGTTAAAGTAGCAACACAGTCAGAAAAGTAACTTTAAAAATGGCACTTTCTTTCCCAATAGAATTGGTTCCTGTGTGTATTCAAGTCTTAGGGTACATCCAGACTACCCGCCGGATCAGCGGGTCGCGATTGATCTATCGGGGATCAATATATCGAGTCTCGTCTAGACACGATATATCCATCCTTGAACGCGTCCCATCCACTCCGGAACTCCACCAGGGCGAGGGGCAGTGGCAGAGTCGACAGGGGAGCCGCGGCCATCGATCCCGCGCCGTGAGGACAGGAGGTAAGTCGAAATAAGATACGTCGACTTCAGCTACGCTATTCCCCCTAGTGTAGGCCAGGCCTTAGTAGTTAACTGGCAAAGGCTAAGGCCAAATTTTTCAAAAGTGACTAGTGATTCTGGGTGCCTGACCTGAGACAGATTAATGAGTCCTTTACAAGAGTGCTGCACACCTTCTTTTTGCCCAACAGGCTTCTTTAAAATGTCTAAAGTTTGGCATCCAAAATCAAGATTCACTTTTGAAAATACTGGCCTAAAAATATTCACTTCTTTTTATTCCTGTTAGTACTACAGGACCCACGAGAATATGGGAGAAGCCAGACTATGGGATTCTTTTCTGCTTCACATGTAATCAATGAAACTGCTGATTAAGGACATGTATACACTAGGAACTTTTCTTATAAATTTCCCACCATTAATGACACTTATTCAGTTCTGAGCAGAATTAGGTACACTGTGTAGCTGAGGGGCCCTGTTTACAGTAGTTGCACTGAACTGGTGATAGGAATTGTAAGAAATTTTAGAGGAAAAAAAACCCTTCCCTTTTTGTTTCAAGTGCAGAATCTTTGTCATTGGTGGTGCTGGGTGAATGCTCAGATCTCAGGCTGAGTTTTCAGGTCTAGCAGAGACTTTTTGTTGGCGAGGAACCATGCAAAATCTTAGTTTAGTTTGAAAACTAAGCTAATATGATCTGGAAGTCACCATGAGTCTAATATGGAAATGCACTGTTATGCTGTGTTTACAGAGTTATCTTCCAGAGTAGAAACATGCTTTATCACGAGATTTCAATCTTTTACTATCACACTTAAAGTGATATTTCTTTGGGGACACTGTTCAGCTGTCTGACTGTCTTGGAAGTACGACAGGAACAAGGAGGTAAAGAGCTTGTAATATGGAACCACTGGAAGAGCTTTTAAAAAAATATTAATGAAATTAAATCAGAAAAATTTCCCCCGCCAGAAGGAATGAGTGGATTTTTTAAAAAAAAATAAAATGTAATAACACTAAAACATTCCAGTGTAAGGCCTTCAGTCAGGTCATGCTGATCTGACTATCTTTAGTTCTCATCAATGTTACCCACCATTGAAGGTGGTGTACCTTTGATGTGAACTAATTACATTCGAAACATTTTGTCAAACAGCTTAATGTGGATGCCAAATAAGCTCTGTCTGTCTAAACAGGGCTTTAGACAACTTATCACTTTCATTGTTAACTAAGAGCTAAGTTCCACTTCAAATAGAATATTATGCTGAACCAAAGGAGATCTACATATAAAACTTTCTTTTGACAAAAAAACAAGTGTGTTAAAGTGTGTGTGTGTGTGTGTGATAGAATAAAATACACAATGCCAAAAGCAAGGTTTCTTTTATCAGATAAAACTATCTACATGACAAGAGAAAGTGTTTTAGGACAAGGCATTCTGTCTGCTGTCGGCAGCATCATTTCAACATTCCCTCAAAAGAATCTTGTTTATTAAAAATGTATTAAAAAGAATGATTATTACAAAACAAAGAACAACAATGAACCTGCCCCCGCGACACACACATACACGGAGCATTAAAACCTGGAGGTGAGGAAATGCTTTTCTCATAGTCTTGTGAGTGAAAAATATTCTTGTTAGGAGAAATTTGGCAAAAGCAAGTCATTTTTGTTTGATTTTTTTTTTTCCCTGGGGGGTGGAATTTGGATGTTGAAATGGACACACAAAATGGAAACTTGTTAGCTGGCTATTGGGATTTTGACTAAACAAATTTCTTGGGGGGTGGGGGTGGGGAGAAAAGGGTCTATTCCTTTCACAGATACCACATTTGTTTAAAGTGACTCTGCTACACACAGAACACATATGTATGTACGTATGTATGTAGTGCCAAAAATGTAGCTAAAGAGGACTGTCCTTCCAGCATATCCGTTTTCTATTCTAATCCCCCCTCACTTTTGATGCACTGGAATAAAACTGATAGACAAATAGTTTCTTTATTATGAAGTACTGATCTAAATGCTTTGCTGCACTTCTGCATAAAATTCTCGGTGTAAGGCAGAGAAAGGCTTCCCCCCCCCCCCCAAAAAAAGGAGATAATTGTTTAGGTAAGTTTCACTACATTTCATATATGGTACCTATGCAACTATGGTAACTCAACATATGAGAATACTAAAATTTTTTGAAAGCTCATACAATTTGGGGGAATTTTGCTCAAAAATGTCCTAAATGGAACTTCTTTTGATGAAGAAGTTTGTTTGTTTTTTAAATGATGATTATCTGCAGCTTTTAAAAAGGCAGGAATAGCTTGCTGTAGCAATGAAAAGCGAGGTGCGCTTCAATTTAAATGCTGCAATAAATCTGTGATCAGTCTACTCAGCCAGTTAGATCACTTCCTGTTTTTTGAGAAAGCTATGCCCTCTAAAGTTAATTTAAGTAATTGATAATAATTGAGTAATAAATCTTAATTACAGTTTGCTTATACTTCTTTTGTGCCTTGGAATTTAGTTAGGTTTTTTTAAATTTGCTGAGTGCAGGAGTTCATGCGGTGTTTGTAAATTGAAAAACTTTGGATCCTGCTCCTCGACTAACCACTGATCTCCTACCTTTCCATGTGGTTCCTCTGACCCTTAGACCTGAGCAGGTGTGAGTACCTGCATTCTTCCCTCTCTTTCATGAGAGAGATGACATGATCAGAGCATGTAGTGGACTGATTAAAGGAGCTGTCAATAGACCAGTGGATGTGTCCTCCTTTACTCCTATGCAGATCTATGTTTCCCTAACTGGTTCTCTCTCACTTGCTTCTCCACATCCCCTAAACCCCATGTGGGCCTCTCCAGCTTACGACCCTCATGTTGTTCCCTGCCTGCTAGTCCACCAGTCATCACCACAAAGAGCCCATAATGTTCACAGAAACTACTTTCAAACAACTACATTTCTCCAACCACCTCCCCGACCGAAAGGCACCAGTCCTTGCCAAGTGAAACAGATTAAAATAAATTCTGGAATATGTAAAATGTTTCTGAGTTTTGTTGAGCCAGCCCACATTAGGAAAGTGAGATCGTCCAATTGACATGTTTTTTAAACTTTAATACCTCCCTAAGCCTCGTCCCATTTGTCTAAAACACTGAAGAAAAGTTCTAATTGCCTGGCCTAAGATCACACTTGCCAAGTTTCAGGAAAATTGGTTTAGGTCTGGCAAAATTGAGGTGGTCAAAACTGAGCTAATAATGGGGTGCTACTTTCAAATTTAACTCTGGAGGGACACCCTGTCTCTCTTGGATATTAGTGTAAATGGCAAATAATCAACCTGTGGAATTCACTGACGCAGGGAATCATAAAGATAAATACCGTGAGTGGAAGTTATAAAGAGCTGGATAATTTTATGACTATTAAACAACATTTACAGTTATGCTTGTTAAGATAGTAAAAGGCAATCAAAGGCCACACTTCCAGGATGTAAGCTATTTGCAAAAGGCTCAAGGATAAGACACACCCCAGCTGGTCTCCCTACACACACATCCTGTACAGCACCACACTAGTGGGTTCTGATTGGCAAACATTTGTGCTTATGAATAAAGTTATCCACGTCCTTAAATGTTTGGGAGTATGTTAGCAAGTTATGTTATTGGGATGGGTCAGGGAACAAGGTTATACCATAATCTGGAACGTTGTGTATTGGCCACTGCCAAAGTCAAGGATATGAATGGGCTGAACTCATAGTCTCCTAAACAAATGTTTTCTGAAAACAACTTAAGACAGCTATAGTAAAAGGGAAACACTGCAGAACAACAAATGATGGAATAAAAGTGCAGAAATAATGTGGCTCTGGTATCACAGTACTATTCAGCAATTTACATTATGGACCTTGTTGATATTTTTTTTTTAAGCAAATCAATCTGATCACCTCATTATATCTTCTAAAGTTTTTTAAATGCAAACAGCAGTTTCTTATAATAGCACCTAGATTCTCTCCTGGGAGATATCTTTATAATTCACCTCCTATTAACCACAGGAGTTCCTATTACATGTCCTCAATTCTAATTCCTACCAACCAATTATTAGAATTAGATAATAATAGAGTATTGTCTGCTAATACCTTTCCTAACAACATAAAAACTACAGAATGCCTTTGTGGCATAATAATTGTAGCAAAAAGGGTACTAAATTACAGAACCCTTTCCAAGCCTTTAACACCGTTTAAAAAAAAATTAAATACTCAAAACTTTACCAAAGACATTAGGCAAATTATATTTGCAGTCAAAGGATAATGAAACTGAAATTGTTAAAAGACAAACATCTTTCAAGATACTGTATAGGTTTGAAAGAAATACACACACACACGCGCGCGCACGTGTGGTTTAGTACTTAGAGGACAGAGTCAGGTCTCCCAAGTTTAACTAAACTCAGCCACTGACTCATTATATGGTTTTAACCTCTTTGTGCCAGAGTTTACCAATTCATAAAATCCATATAGTTATACTTCCATGGGATGTTTTAAAATTTAGTTAAATTTAGTGAAGGGGTTTGAGATCAACTCAAAAGGTGCCAAGTTTTACTATTATGAACATATTATCAATCACAAGACAGTAAGATCCTACAACTAGATATTCTGCCCATCAGCAATGTTAGTTTACATTAACTGCTAAATCATACGACATTTATCTTCAGTTACGAGGACAATTAGTAAGCAATAGCAAGACCCCCATCAGAAGGGGTACAGCATGCAATGGACTAATGAAGCCTGAAGTTGACCATGGTTCCACATTAAATGAATGTGTAGGCTTTTTCTCTATGATTAAGTCACCACTTAATAAAAGCAGCATGACAAATAGGTACCACAATATGGGACCCCTATTCTCATATTGCAGGACACAGTAAGTCCTGCTGATCCGTATTGTACAGGGGAAGAAGAATGTCCCCGGGGCTGGAATAGATACTGAAGGTCACAATTAAGGCACATTAACAGAGATGCATGGAACTTCACCTTCTATTCCTGGCTCCAAGCAGTGTCAAATCAGTTTCCCCCTTTCAAAAGTTTGACAGATGAACACGATCACTTAAGACAAATTTCCGTGAAAAATAAAAATGGATGAACAGTAGGGGGAGTGAGAAGAACTTGTCCATTTGTCTATGGGTATGCATTGCTAGATAGGTAAACAGTAGCTTGACTTGGAAGAGTTCAAGTTGAACAATATAGCTCCAGAAGAAAACAAGAGAGAGAGGCTGAGACAGAATTCACCTCTTCTGCTGGTATCCTGTGTGGTGCAAATATACCCAATTAGATGTGTCCACATAATTTTCACATCAAACGTGATGAGCTCCAGATCCAGCTCCCAAGGCAACTAATTGCATGGCTCACAGTGGATTTTCCCAAGTTTTTGAGAACACTGACGGCACTCTTCAATAAAACCATTTAGCATAACAGAAGGTTAAAGCAAGACATACAAACACTTGCTTTTTTTAATTTACACCTTTCATTTACTTCCACAGCAATGTCAGGAAAGGGCCAAAACATTGTCTGATATACTGTCATGTATGTTTCCTTTTAAGAACTGGGTTTAAAGGAAAGGACTGGAGTAACAGGATGTAATCAAGATCTATACCTTTAAAAAATGTTAGGCAGTCAGAAGGGGTGCATGTCTGAGACAGCTGATCATTCTTTGTTCTGAAGGCACATTAAGATGTCCTAATGTATTTACAGACGTAAAACATGTGATAAGAAAATCTGCAAATGTTATGACTTTAGATGATGTTTTCTAACAAATCAGGTAGAGCCAAACTTCAGCGCCAAGATCAGACTAGTAAAATACAGCTCATAGGGACTACTTTGTACGTTACTAACTCTTCTCAGCATGAGCAGCTATTAGCTTTTATATCATTATGTTTGTGCAGTTTTAATCTTTTTTTTTTATGAATGCCCATGGTGAACCACTAAGCTATATACGCTGTATTTTTAAAGCAGATGTAATACATCTGCAGTGGGGGGAGGGGGAGAAATGAAGTGTAATGAGTTGATTTTACTTTATTCTTAACACGTCTGTTTTTAAACCTGTAAGGCTTTAGAAATGGTAACATTTACATCCTGATTCAGTAGTGTGCTTAAGAACATGCCTAACTTTAAACATATGAGTAGTCGCACTAAGTTAGACAAAAGTTTAAGCACTTTGCTATATTGGAGCCTTAACTACAGCTTTTTCAATCTGGCATTAGGTATCCATTCTTTCTCTCAACACTTTATCTTCCTGCCTTCTCTGACACTTATTTGATTCTCAGTGTGGAAAACCAGATCATTTGTCTTCATGACAACAAGAGCAGCACACTCCTCCCCTCCTCCTCCCCCCCTCCCCCGCAAAAAAGTTTGAGTTAGGATGATCAAAAGCTATGGAATAATTATTACTATTCTGCTCACCACCCCAAAACCATGTTAACAAAACTACCCTAGGTGTATATCCAGTAAGGCTGGCGGAGGGGTCCTGTTACGAAACTTGCCCGCAAGAAATCCTGGAAGCCCAACAAACAACGTAGTTGTTTTAACCATGCAATAAAGACCCTAGTGAATTGCACACAGCCTCGGGCATTTCTCCCAAGGCCCCATGTCTTGTATTTTAACGCACCAATCACTGTAATTTACATCATGGCTAAATTAGCGCACATGCAGTGCGGGAACTTGTGGCTATTATAAAATCATATCAAGATTTTATCATTACATTTTTCAAAGTTTTTTTTTTTAATGTGAAATTACTACTTTAATGAGGGGGGGAAGAGGTTTTCTGATTTTTCGGAACAGTTTTAGAGGAGGGAAAGAATGGAAATCACACAGCATAAAACCTCTATCTTTCTCTCTTTTTTATTCCCCTAAAGGCAAAAACAACAATATTCCAAATCAAGGCTAGTCCTAAAAGAGAACGGACCTTTCATTGTTAGCTGAAAGAGAGACAAAATAAGTTATGGCAATGAAAACTACTGAGTCTCCAGACTTCTTTTTTCTTTACAAGGCAGAATTCCAAGGAAGAAGTTCGCTGAGGTGTCTTCTTACCGCTCCTTATCCAATAACATTCCAGGTCCCCCTTTTCACCATCTGCAATTCTGCCAACAGGCGCTCCTCAGAGGAGAATGGGGAGAGCCAAAAATGACATTGGCACCAGTTTGTAGAAAAGCGGAAGCTTCAAATGTTGTTCTCAATCTCAAATTAAGCGAGATCAGATAGTATGGTGCTTAAGTTACAAAAGTAAGATCAGACAATTGAATGTCAACCCTCTTGAAATCTCTTGCGCATGCAGAGAGCTTGGTTAAAGAGCTCGTGCTTTTCTTAGTGGAATGGGATTCTCCTGCTTGGGTTGGTAAATAAAAAGCAGAAACAGAGAAAGGGTGGGAGGAAAAATACGCAATTCAGAGGAAAATTCCTGCTCCAGATAAACTCCTGACACTAGCCTTGTCAACATCACTTTTAACATCGTATCACTGAAAACAAAGGAACAAATATCAAATGGTGGGAGGAAATCACTAAATATCTAGGATGAAAGTTGCCTCTGGGAAATGGATGGCCGGGGGTAAGGCACATCTCTACCACTTAAACAACAAGGAGTCCGGTGTCACCTTAAAGACTAACAGATTTATTTGGGCATAAGCTTTCGTGGGTAAAAAACCCACTTCTTCAGATGCATGGAGTGAAAGTTACATCTGAAGAAGTGAAGGGGTTTTTACCCACGAAAGCTTACGCTCAAATAAATCTGTTAGTCTTTAAGGTGACACCGGACTCCTTCTTGTTTTTGTGGATACAGACGAACACGGCTAACCCCTGATACTTGACTCTACTACTTAAACTTTGTGGGCTGTGCAAGGGGGCCCTGAGCAGATCAGCCAGGTCTCTTTACTTTGCCAAGGGAGGATCTGCACTGGCCCCAGCTCGGTCAGTTCAGAAAGAGAATTTCAGGATAAGTAGAAGAAGAGCCAAGGGATTCAGGCGTTTTCAGATCCAGCATTCCAAATGCTGATGTCAATAGACTGGACAGACTGCAGCCACTATTTCTGCTTATGCACTAGATTATTATAGACTGGAGGGACAGTACTATAGTCTGCACAACCTGCCCCAGGTTTGGGGATAAATGTAATCTCTCCTTCCCATCATACTTAGTACCCTGCACAGGGCTTGATTACTATTGCTCTGAGCTGGGGGTAGTGGTATTTTACCCTTAGATAGTAGCAGGATTATGAGCAATGACCCTTATAGGTGTATAAAGCATAAAACTTGACAAAGGCAATTATATCTGTGGGTGGTGTTGCTGTCCAAGAAACTGCCAAATTAATGACGAAGGAATGATGCAACAGAGGAAATATGTTTGGAATGTAATAGAGCATTTGACACAATGTCTCGGGAAATCTTAATGGAAAAATTAACACAATTGAATTTAACATCTTCAATAATGACCAGCAAGAGGGAGCAAACAGCACTTTAGAAAGATGCACAGACAATTGTGAAGCATTACTTATGTTAACCAGGACATCAAAATAACACAGGGAACTTTAAAAAAAAACAAACTATAAATGTAGGCAGAGAATAACGTCAGATTCAACTTGGAGAAATGCAAGTCAATACACTCAGTGGAAAATCATCCAAAATACAGTAGCAGTCTGTATTGCTAAAAATAGACCTAGAGGTGATAGTAGACAACAAGTTGGACATGAGATTGCTAGGCTATGTAGGCGGCTGCTGTAAAGTAAAATGCACTTTTGGAATGCATCTGCAGAGGAACACCACGGGACAGACAGGTAACAAGAAATTTGCATGCCAAGAGAACATAACGACTTCTAAAGCTATCAGAATCCATCACTAGGGAAGTGATATTGATGGTGAAAAATCACTAAATGGTAGCATTCCTAAATGAGTTAGGCAGGACAGGGAGAATGACCAGTTAACAGAAAAGTTCCATTGGCCTCAGCATGTCATAGAAAACCACAATGGTGAGAGAGGAAATGCATTAAAAAAACCGGATAGCATGAATGAATGAATGAATGAATATTCTAGGCCTGATCCCCTACTGCCTTTCACCTTATGTAGCCATTGTGCAATGTGGGCATAAAATCACTTTGCATTGGTAGAAATAGTCACCCAAGGTCACACCTTAGATTTTTAAATGGTGCTTGAGTCAAGATCCTTGATTCTTTTAAGGCCTATTGTGCTAACTTGAAGCTATACAAGCACATTTGAACATTAGAAATGTCACAGCAGTTTGAGCAAGGATGTATGTTTTAGGTGAAGACTAAATATTAGCAGGAAATGCAGTCCGGATTTTAACCCTGGACTCACAGGAAAATGTACAGGCACCCAAGTGGCACGCTCATGTACATCAGATTGGCAGCTCTTGATCAACATCACCCTGCAGGGAAGCACAGAGCCTGAGAGGGGAACAACTGCAATCAACAAAATGCACAAGTTGATCATACACAAATTCCTAATTTTGGTTCTTTTCTGAACTCCCTCAACAGCTGTAGGTCTAATAGTCCCTATAGACTCTACAGAAAAACACGGTTGCCTCCCAGTCCTGTGGCACGATGCCTTTGCACATGCCGTCCAAAAAGGGCATTGTACAGTTGCCTGAGAGTAGCAGGGCACTTAGACATGATCTTCAATTTCACTCTATAAATACAGTGAGAAACAGATGAGGCGTTTTCCCTTGAAATCAAGAACTGATATTTTTGCTAAATAGACAAAATATAAGCTTTCAAAGAGTAACTTCTAATGATTATTCCATCATTGGTACAATTAGGTGACGTATATTTAAGCTTTAACTGCTAACTCCAAGAGCCAAACATTTAACACTGTAAGTGGCATTCCACCCTTTACAGCTGCACTGGTAGTGAATTATAGATCTTAATTTTCCTAGGGTAGACAAGGCCCAAGAGACTACTTAAGTGCCTCTGAAGTAAGTGCGTAACTCATTTGATTTCCCCTTGGCTGTGACTACTATCTGACTGAGTAGCAGTGCCACATATAGTCAGGAATACCCAGAAGAGAACAGACAAACCAGAGGACTTCAAGCAAGTCACCCCCCGGAAAAGATAGAAGAGACAGCATTGAAAAGAAACAGGGAACAGGAAAGGTTTCCTTTGAGAAGATTCTTAAAGGGTTTTTTTTTTTAAATGATTTTTTAAAAATACTTAAAGCCTTCACAATATAAGGTCACCTGGGTTGGCCTAATGTGTTTTTATTCCTATTTTCTTTCGCTCTCTTGCCCAGCTCCTACCCACTTCAGTGTAGCTACCAGTGAAGAGAAACTTGGTGAGGAACCATGCAGGTCCTGGGCAAGGATCCTGAAACAAAAAGGGTTGGAAGGGAATGGTTCTGGGCGTGGAGATAACAGCAGGCTGAATGGCGGAAGGCAGAGATGTCTCTAAGGGTGGGAGGGAAGAAGACTCCAGAGAAGAGGACACAGAAGACAAGATGGAAAACAGCTGGAGAGAAGAAGAATACTTGTTAATGCTGGAGAGCATCACTTTTTGATGACAGAGTAGGATCGACCTTTGAGGTGGATTGTGTGTGTGTTTACGTAAAACCCTGTGATCCCTTTTACTCTGGGTGCAGTTTCCTTCGTCCCTCACATGTGGCCAGTTACAAGTGGAGGGCAGAGCCAAAGTTCCACCCACTCCCTGCCTTCTCCACCCACTTGATCAGCAAAGAGGGTAGCCAGAGGGGGAAAGTTGGGATTTGCACTGGACCTGAACCCAAGATCCAGGTAGGTCAAATTGATATGAGAAAAGAGGTAGGTGATAGAGAACTTTACTTTTCCCCTCCTTTGCCAATAAAGGCAAGGACACAATCTAATAATCCTTAGAGACTGGGTCAGTTGAGACTAATGGAATCCTGTGTTAGATTTTTCATACATTTGCTGCTATTCGTGACAAGGATGGAGAACTGTCTGAACTATAACCCAGCAAATTCACTGTATGCAAGCAAAACTATTCCATATCATTCAGGTAGGAGGAATAATGCAGTAATGAAATGTAACAACAGAGTTTGAGAGTGTGATTGCAGGAGCAGCAGTGGACCGTGGGGAAACAGGAACAACCAACCCTTAACTTAAGAAACTTGTGCAAAGATCTCAACACAGAAGATTCCTCCAGATTATAGCAAACAGCAATATGACTGGATACGGCACAGCAGGGATGTTGACTGAGCTGTGAATTCCTACCAGTGGATCTCTGCAGACTTCTGCGCATGATGACATAGCCAGTAAACAGATACACACATGGTTTGATTGATACGTCATCACTTCCCACCAACTTTATCTGAATGGGATCGTTTTTGTTTATTCATTAAGCAATGACCTAAAACTGAAACGAAATGCAGCTGGCTCGTTTGAAAAATAGCCAGGATCTCAGATCTATGCCTCTGTAAAGCACACATTTGTATGGGGAACCTCACCCACCTGCTCACCCACTGCACAATCCTGGATCCCCTACAGGCCAAAAGCTGTACTAAAACGATCAAAAAATTATTTGCCAAAGATTCTCCCCGAGTGCAATTTTCCCTGAGCCTTTTGCACCACTTTTATAAAGTTCTCAGTACTATAAGGCCAAGGTTGTCAAAACTGACTGATCTGACTAAATGATACTACTAAAAGATCTCAGACTAAACCATTGTTCATTAGTGCAAAATAAGTGCATAACTTTTCAATTTTAAGTGTTGTCCAGCACATTCTAGAAATGCTGCAAGGAGTCCCCTACTAAACACCATATTGTAGACATGAGACATGTTGCTTGTGACTGCCGCAACTAGCAATATAGCAGCACGTTTTCCATTTCCATATATTTAAAAAATTGGCTTGGATTATGGAGCAAATTGAATGCATGGGACAGATTCCACACCACAAGCATACGGTCACATAACACACTCATTAGGGCCCTACCAAATTCACGATCCATTTTGGTCAATTTTACAGTCATAGAATTTAAAAAATTGTACATTTCATGATTTCAGCTATTTAAACCTGAAATTTCAGTGTTGTAATTGCAGTGGTTCTGAAACAAAAAAGAGTTATGGGGGGAGGGGTCACAAGGTTATTTGGGGGGGGGGGGGAGGGTGCAGTACTACTATTCTTACCTCTGCGCTGCTGTTGGCAGTGGCTCTGCCTTCAGAGCTGGGCAGCTGGATAGCGGCAGTTGCTGGCCAAAAGCCCAGCTCTGAAGGCAGAACCGCCGCCAGCAGCAGCGCAGAAGTAAGAATGGCCTGGTATGGTATTGTCACCCTTACTTCTGCACTGCTGCTGGCAGGCCGCTGTCTTCAGAGCTGAGCGCCTGGCCAACAGCCACCGCTCTCCAGCCCCCCAGCTCTAAAAGCAGCGCAGAAGTAAGGGTGACAATGCTGTGACCCCCCCCTAAAATAACCTTGTGACCCACGCTATGCAACTCCCTTTTGGGCCAGGACCTCCAGTTTGAGAAACACAGGTCTCTCCCATGAAATCTGTATAATATAGGGTAAAAGCACACAAAAGACCAGATTTCATGGGGGAGAAGACCATACTTCATGGTCCATGATGTATTTTCCATGGCAGTGAATTTGGTAGGGCATTTACTCATTATCTAGAATATTAACATCATACAATACACAGAGTTACAGCAGAAACAAGAGTATAAGGACTTGACGACTACAGAATGGTATGTGCCGTTCTTGGCCACTAAAAGGTTCCTGGGACACAGCTAGAGACAGGAGAGCCCTGAAGTTAATCTAAAAAGTTCTAGAACACACAGACCGTGCATGTTGGAGGTTGAGTGCAAGACTGATTGCCACTTGCCACAATTCTGGATGTTTACAAATCCATCTATTATTACCTGCACATAAATATAACAAACCTAAGTTATGTTTTAAGTACTGTGCCACAGTCCCTTACAAGCATGATCTTACTACATCAACGCTGGCAAAAAAAACTCCTATTGACTTTAACATACATGTAGGCACAGCATGATCATCCCCTAATATTGTTATCTTCTCTTAATACTAAATTAGCCATGGGGCTCTGCTGCACATTTGTATTGGCGTGGAAAGCATCTCTGGAAAGAGTTCATTTCATATTTACTGAAGTTACATGAAGACAGAAACAGAAAACACTGTCCCTACAAACCACTGATGTACTTGTTTCCACACAAAGAAATTTTAGTCCCAACTTGTTTTATTCTTGATATGATAAAGGTCAGAACTTCAAGAATTTTTTTTTAAATTTTTACTCTAATTTAAACTCTTTTTAAAATAACAACATTTTAAACATGAGGGTGGTCGGGCTCCTATTTTACTACTTTAGCTCTTTGAAATATCCAGACAGACTCCCAATGAAGACTTTAGAACAGAAATGAGAGTTCTCCCACAGAACCCATCCTAGAGTTTTTACACTGAGCTTCATGCCTGCTGGGAAAGGACCTTGGGAGTTTAGTGGGTGTTGTGTGAAGGATCAATATGGCTCACTGGAACACTGGGTACTGGTACATACTTTGCCAGGACTGGGCCCTTTGATTTTAAATTCTTCAGGGCAGGGAACATATTTGCTTTCCTCTTTGTACAGTGCAATTTGTATGTCAACAGCTATACAAATAATGGGCAACCTTAACTATAGGCCTCTATAAAAATCAAGAGACCCAAATAGAACAGTTGGACCAGTTGTCTATAGAGCTCATTGGAAAACTGGATGATGATGACTGGGTGAAAAACATCAACATCTGGAACTTTTTCCAACCAGCTCTCGTTATCAGATACACCTTCCAGTATATTTCCCTTTCACGTAAGTAACAAAACTGCTCCCAGCTGACTCCCAGTGTTCATGGAAAGGGAAAGTTAGAGAACCAGGAAAGGTTGGTTGCACTTTAAAGTCACCCAGTGCAGTGGTTCCCCATCTTTTTCCCACCCCACATTCACCAAAGCAAATAGACTCAGGTCCCACAGCCACCTGTTCTAGAGACCTGTTAATGAAATATCGGGGTATTAATGCCTATGCAATTACAACACACATTACCTCCACACATCTCCATGCACAGCACTTTGCCAGATGTGGAGATACAGACCCATACCGGACTTGGAGAGAGATGTGGAAATTTCTCAGGGGCAAGGGAGACTCAAGAGGGAACAGACTTAGGGAACAGGCTGGCAGGGGAGGGGAGAAGGGAAGAATAAGTGCATTGGAGTTTACGGGGGACCCTTGCTCCCAGCCTGGGCCCCTACCCTGCCCCCATCCCTATGTCCTGCAGCTGCCAGCTACCTCCCACCCACTGGCCCCACACTCGGTATCTCCTTGCCCTCAGTCCTGGCAGCACAGTGGCCTCCTGGTGACCAGAGGGAGTCACTGCAGAGGAATCTCAGCTCAATCCCTGCAGCCCTTCAGACCCTGTCTACATTTGCAGTGGTGTGTGGGGTCTCTGGGTAGCTACACACCACAATGAAAGGCAGGCTGCATCCACACCCAGTCCTGTATGTAGCTATATGTGGCAGTGACCAGCTCCGAAGGGGGGAAACAGGAAAGGCTTTCATGGCAGCAGGGAAAGGTTCCAGCAGCAGGACACTACACAGCTGAAAAGAGCAGTGTGGATGTCGGTCTGTAGAGAGCTGTGAAGGGTTTATGAGCGACAAGCACACTAATCTACTCTACTCGCCTATGCAGCGCCTCCCTATCTACACTGCTACTTTTAGCAGCACAGCGTACCACTGCCACCCCTTGCTTTTCACTGCGGCATTGGACTGTACGTACCCTACATGCCTCCGACAGCACAGACAAGGCTTAAGACCAGGACCCTGCTCTGACACTGTCCAGTGCCACCAGTGAGGTCTGGCCCCACAGCCTTAGAAAGACTGATGTATTGTATCAAAGAGAGAAGCTTCCAAAGCTACCTAGGACGCTATAAGAAAGGTGTCAAGTATCAGAGGGGTAGCCGTGTTAGTCTGGATCTGTAAAAAGCAACAAAGAGTCCTGTGGCACCTCATAGACTAACAGATAAGAAAGGTGAACATGACTGAACTATTAATACTCCGCAGACACTGTCAAATCTACAGTGGTCCTTTGGATATAATTTTGTACCAATGACTAGTGAGCGCTTTTCAGAAATCAAGCCAAACCACACCAGAAGAACTGTGAAGTAAATGAAAAGGGAGAAATTTTGACTCTTTTGGGCAGGGGAGACTAGGACAGCCACACAAGGAAAATTCATGGAGAACTGCTGCAAAATACATATTTCCAAAACCAAGACATGAGACCTGTTTAATTTCAGATTATATAATTTTGTATAAAGACAACCACCCAGAGAGAGAGAGAGATCCAGAACACAGACAGACAAACGAACAACCGATCTCCTTCCTCCTCCTCTGTCCCAGAGGGTTCCCACAGGGCTCTGGCCTCCTCTCCCTGCTATACGTTCTCTGCCTGGGTCATCAGAATCACACACACAGCTTCAGCGACCATCCTTACACCAATGACTCATAAATTCATCCTTCCAGTTCAAACCTATCCTCCATCCATCCATGGTCTGTCTCTCTGACTTCTCCTGGAGGTCTCCTGTCCTATGGCCAAATTGAGCATTTTATCTTTACCCAGCCGCTCCCTGTTCACCCCATCCTCCACCACATATCACTCAGGCCTTTAATCGGATTCCTCTTCTCCACTTGACCACACATCCAGACTGGTCCCTTTTTCCCCCTCTAAATTTCTATTATCTGTCCACATGGCTAAAATTCTCATCCAAGACCTTATTATTCACTGTCTTGATCACTGACACCTAAATCCCCTTCAGGCCATAGAAATGCAACTGTTAAGATTATCTTTCTTTCTTTTTCTTGACTATGCTACCCCGTTTGCAAATTCCTCCTTTGACTGCCAGTTTCTTGTCATCACCTTCAAAGCTGTTCACAACTCTTCCTCTCAATATTGACCAGATACTGGTCCCCCGCCACCACCATTCTGAATCCAAAGGGGTGAGCGTCAAACCACCCATTTCTTCACCTCTCCCACGAGGAACCATGCCTTCTTACGCACCACTCCTCCACATGCGTGATGGGGTGCAAACCCCACGCAGGATCTGAAAGGGATAATGTGAGCCTGAGAGCCAATTAGGCTACCTGCGTGCACCTAAAGATAGTGCTTAACTGATGACGCCCAAGTAGGGAAGGGCTGGGAGAAGAAGCTGATAACAGAAGCAGGCTGCAAGGAGGGGGGAAAGGAACTCAGCAGTTACTCTCTTGGACTAGGGAGTGGAGAGACCAGACGGGGCAAGGAGGATGCCCAGGGTGGAGAATTGGCCCTGGAATCTCTCCTAGGTAGAGAAGTCTGGCAGGAGGCCAGGAGAAAGACAAAGCAGTCACTGGGAGTCAGGGCAGGCTACAGTGGTGAGCCCTGGTACAAGGGCAGGAACTGGACTTCCAAGGGAAAGCCTTGGGAATCATTTAAACGGAGACTAGAGAAGGGAAAACTAGAGAGGGACAAAGCTCCAAGACCGAGAAGGGAGGAAGTGGATTTCAGTTTATATCTGCTGGTTTGGCAGTTTGTTAGGGGACTCCAGGGATGGGCCCTGAGAGTCCTGGCCCTGAAAGAAGGGTTAACCTACAGACACTGCAATGGAGAAGGCCTGTGAGAGGCTGGGCAGGAAGAAGTCCAGGGAGGCAGCAGCAGCAAAGATTTGGGCAGAGAAGTCCTTGCCTGTCAGTTTTAGGAACCTGAGGTAGTGGGAGGGCCTGGGTTCCCCGACCAGCCACTGGTGAGGTGGTATAAGGCCAGAGAAGGGGACAAGGACGACAGCGAGCCCTGAGAGAAGGGTATGACAACCACGGGGCCCAGAGTCAGGGCCAAAGACCAGTTTGTGAGGACACTGGATTGTTTTCTGTTGGACTTTGTTGCCCCAGAAGGGGTGGACTTATGTGACTTGTCCGGAGGACTGGAAAACCAGAGCAACTGTTGGCTGGGGACTGCTGGAAAGGAGACCGCTTGCTATGCCACACTCAGCCACGAGAGGGTGCTCAAGTGATAAGTCCACTCTCTCTCAGTGGTCTAGTCTGCAAGGCCGCTATCCTCAAGATCCAGTTCTGCTGTCTCATAGAATCATAGAATATCAGGGTTGGAAGGGACCTCAGGAGGTATCTAGTCCAACCCCCTGCTCAAAGCAGGACCAATCCCCAACTAAATCATCCCAGCCAGGGCTTTGTCAAGCCTGACCTTAAAAACCTCTAAGGAAGGAGATTCCACCACCTCCCTAGGTAACCCATTCCAATGCTTCACCACTCTCTGAGTGAAAAAGTTTTTTCCTAATATCCAACCTAAACCTCCCCCACTGCAACTTGAGACCATTACCCCTTGTTCTGACATCTGGTACCACTGAGAACAGTCTAGATCCATCCTCTTTGGAACCCCCTTTCAGGTAGTTGAAAGCAGCTATCAAATCCCCCCTCATTCTTCTCTTCTGCAGACTAAACAATCCCAGTTCCCTCAGCCTCTCCTCATAAGTCATGTGCTCCAGCCCCCTAATCATTTTTGTTGCCCTTCACTGGACTCTTTCCAATTTTTCCACTTCCTTCTTGTAGTGTGTAGGCTATGGGGTAGCTGGTGTTAGCTAATATTTATTTATAGTTGCCGCCCCGCCCTTTTTAATTATTTGGTACCACCAAGTAGTGCATATACCAGGCCTGTGTAAATACATGAATTCATCACTGTCACCCTATTCTGTTCAGGTATCTGAATCCCCCTTTTCCTCCCTATTGTTTTTCCACTTTTCCCCCCATGTAGCTTTTAAGGCCACAAAGAACCATTATGATCATCTATTCTGACCTCCTGCATTACAGAGTAATTTCTGCATAAAGCCAGTCTTCTTGTTAGTGCTTTGAGATGGGGAACTCGTCTTCCAATATGTTTATATCATGCCTAGCACAATGACATCCAATCCTCGCTGAGAACTTTGGTAAAAATTATATCTATAATAACCTTTCTATAGATATCAGTTTATACATGAAGAGAGAAGAGAGAGACAAACACAAAGTAACATACAGATCCAAATATATTAACACATCAGGAAAAACCACAGGCTATCTGACCTCCATCAGACTCTTCAGCAATTCATGACAAATGGAAGAATTAAATTTTGTTTGAATGTTAGAGAATTCTTTTTGCCAGCATTCTACAGTTCACCACATTGTCTGATAAGTGAATGAAGCTAATTTTGAGCGGATTCTATCTAAGAGTTCTCAACTGGTAGAAATAGTTCAAGGTCTTCAAAGTACACTGTGTTGTGCAGCCCCTGATTCACGCACTCTGTTAATAACGGACAGACAATTGTACTGAATTTATTAAAAAACCATTAGCTGTAGAAATTCATATTCTTAGGTTCTGTCGTCTTATATTACACTTCTATTAAGGTTAATGTGCATTGCCAATTCTTTCACAATGGAATACACGAGAACAGCAACATACTGGAAGCTACAATCTCTCTTTCCAAGGTGGCTGTCTTTCAAGTTCATTGTTTCTCTCCCACAAGCCCTCCTTTCATTCGCCCCAGCTCACCCCTGCCAGGAGGGCTGGGTTGAAAAAAAAAATGGTGAAAACGTTAAAGTAAATACACACATACACACATATTAAGGACGGCATTTGAGACATTCTTTGCACAACACATTCATGCTGCCAGCATTACAAGGATTTTTCTTTCATCTGCTCCTTCATATATAAGGCTCCAAAATACTTTTAAACCACTTTATAAATATCCTTCTAAAAACCATCATCACATCTTTAGAATGCTGCTGTGCTAAATTCCTGCCACTGAAGAATGAGGTTAGAATCAGGGAGGAGCTATAAGTGGAGGCTGGGGAACAGTAGCAGCCTCACATGCAAAATGTTTGAACAAGGGAGTCTTAGTGTAAGGCTGGGGTATGTGGGTGCTTTTCTAGAGAAATAACACACACATGTACCATTTATGCTATAAAAATGTTACAGGTAGGCAGACTTCTGTAATTTATCTAATACTTTTTTATATTCATGCTTCCTTAGGTTTCATACAATTTATTAAGTTTTCAGCCTTGCCCGCAGCAAAGGGATAAACAAAAGCAGATGTGAGACTCCCCTATTTAAGTGCCCGCCAACCTCCTGCAAAGCATGTAACCAGCTGGAGAAGACTGATTAAGATCAACTCGGCGTTTACCATTCAAACTGCTCTCTCCTCCTGTTATGTGCCCTGAGTTCCAAAGGGTAATTTGGCATGCCGCTGTGTGGACGTTGCTTCCTTCAGAAGGGCCCATTGTATTCCCGCCCAAGAGTTTGCTAGAAGACATTCTTTGCTGGCCAAAGGCTAAACAGCCCAAAAGGAAAGTATCCTGGAGAACAAGGGTGACAGAAGTCTTTGGTGCATCAACCAAAGACTTCTGTCAAAGAGGGCAGAGGAATGGGAACAAGTCCATGCTGTGCTAACTTCACCCAAGCGGGCCTGGACAAAAGGAAGAACCCATGGGATTGTTATCCTAGCCAACAGGTTATGCATTCATTGCCCCTTCCATCCAAGGATACCAAAATGCTTTAAAACATGGATTTAAATCTTCACAGGATCAGTGAGAAGGATACTATCACAACCCCCATTTTACAGATAAGGAAATGGGGGCACAGACTGTGTGAAATGAAACAATGGCCACAGTCTGCTTTCCGTCAGACTGGGGCCCTCACCCCCAAGTAACCTTCACAACAGACACTAAATTAGCACCTTTGGTAGTGTTCTAGCAGATTCCAAGAATGGAATGGGCATCTGAAAACAGCAACACCTTCCCACTCCAACACTGATCCCTCTAATGCTCGGTGCTGCTGCATGCTTCTTTCGGAAGCCACTAGATAAATTGTTATTCTGCAGTTCTGATTTTAAAATAGAAGGCTGGATTCTCAGCCTCTGTCTCGACTCTCCAGTACTTTTCATGAGCACTAAGTTCACTTTGTCAAATAAAATGCTGTAGCATCTCTTTCCCATCCACCATTTTTCAACAAGACTCAGCCATTTCCTAGTTTGCACAAATCAAGAAAGCCTCAGAAACCACTTAAGGCCTCCCGTTATAGCAGCTGTTTCTCAAACATTAACAGCTTCCAGATTAAAGTCTCTTAAGGCAAAGAAGAAGAAAAAAAATCCAGCTCCTGAGGTGCACAGCTGAAAAATAAAAAATGATTCATAACTGAAAGAGCAACACCGCCTTAACTACAATGGCGCTAGTGAGCATGGACATAATGAATTGGGGATTCCCTGTGCCATGACAGGATCAGAATGTGAACTGTAAAAGTTCCAGAGAGGATCAATAACTGTCAGAAGAAGAAGAAAGTGAGCACTAAATTCACTCTCCTTTCATCTTCAACAAATGGAACAGAAAATCTGATGGATGACAGAACCCTTCGTTTCTATAGCGTTCTTGTTGAACTAAAGACTGGTGACACTGAGATGATTTCTGACATACGCCTCCGTAGACCCAAAGGCAATAGCCTTAAAAATAGTCTTAAAACTAACAATAATAATGCAGGCAGGGAGAGTAAATAAAAAAAATATTAATGGAAGCCCGTGCCAGCAGTCAGCCCTTAGGATACAAGAGTGCATGATTTTGGAAGCATGGACCACATTAAACACAACACACACCCGTGCCTCCCCCATAATTAAGTTAGAGATGCAAGAGGAAAAGCAACAGAGGCTGTCTGCTTAGTTTCTCTGCTTGGCAGGCCACAACACACACACACACACACACACACACACACACACACAAAAACACACGCGCTCTCTCACATCTTGGGAACTATCATTATATTTTTCCCGTTTGCAGAAGAAAAAAAACAAGTGAACAATCAGACAAAAAATAATCCCACATATTCAAGGAACGAAGATGCTGCTCAAACAAATGCTGAATCTCTTCCTTCATCCTCTTGTTGCATTTTATACAAACATCCAGCCCACCAGGACAATTATTATTATTTTTTTTTTTTTAAAGATAAGACAGAACCTTTTGACAATCCAGCTGGCTTCTGGCACCTTGGCTTTCACATCAGACATTTGTCTTGGCACAAGAGAAGTGGGGGAGGGGAAGGCTTCTCTGCACCCCTTACCCTATGACATACTTCATTATGCCATTAGAGTTCAGAGTGGAGGTACATCCCCTCAACTGCTGACCTCGAATGCTAAACATGTAACAGGATACCCTGCAGTGTGTTTACCTTGCCATGCTTTCATAGTGCAGTATCCTGTAAATAAGCACATGGCACAAAAAGGAAGGCTCTGACGCCAGGCCTCGCAAAGAACAAGTAGTCGCTGTTTAACCCTACTTGTTGGAGACTGGGATTCAGGCACAAAAGGTTGCAACCTCTCCAAACTATCATTTGCATTTACATGGACCCACTCAAAGTGTGCTATGGGTCAAATCATTCCCTGCTTGGGTGGGAATGAAGGATCCTGGATGTAGCAGGATGTTGAGAGCTCATGCCCTGGGTACATGCCCTGGAGACCAACTCTGAAGGGGCTCCTTTTTTGCCACTGTAACTGGAGCTTCAAGGGAAGGGATCTGTGTTGAACTCCTCTACAACTAAGCCTGTGTATTTGGCCATGGCATCAGGTCCTGAAATTGGCCCATAAACATTAATTCAGCATTACGATATGTTTGAGGAGAGAGTCTTATCCCCATTTTTCATAAGAAACAGACAAACAGAGAAGATAAGTGACTGGTTCAAGTTCAAACGGAGAGTCAGTGACAGAGGTGGGAATAAAAACCAGTCTCTTGTATTCTAATCCAATCAGGCCACTCATTACGTCGGATCCCCAGAATATTTAAAATCAATATCTGAAGCCTACCAAAAAGTTTCATTTTCCAAATAAACTACTTCACTGCTGGGTTCTGCTAAACCCCTGCTTTCCTTCTCATGAACTGGCATTCCAGGAAAACCCCCGTCCTGCAACGTGATACTATCCAGTACACGAAGCAGCACTCAAGTGCTGTCTTGTGGCTCTGATTTTCAAAGGAGACTAAGGGAGTTAGGAGCCCAAAGACCTCACTCGTTTTAGGCTGAAAATCCCAATCAAAATTTCCATGATATATTCTTAAGGCCCAGTTTTACAGAGAGAGCAAGACCATAAATGGCCACTTCCTTAGATTCTTAGGCCAGAAGACCATTGCGATCATCTAGTCTGACTTCCTGCGTAACACAGGCCATAGAACTTCCCCCCAAAAATTTCCAGAGCAGATCTTTTAGAAAAGCATCCAATCTCAATGTAAAAATTGGCAGTGATGGAGAATCCACCATGACCTTCAGTAAATTGTTGCCATGGTTAATCATCCTCTGCTAAAAATGTAAGCCTTATTTCCAACCTGGTTTGTCTAGCTTCAACTTCCAGCCATTGGATCGTATTATAGCCTCTCTCTGTTAGACTGAGGAGTCCATTATTAAATATTTGTTTCCCATGTACGTTCTGCAATCAAGGTCACTCCTGAACCTTCTCTTTGTTAAGCTAAATAGACTGAGCTCTTTGAGTCTATCACTATCAGGCCTGTTTTTCTAACCCATTAATCATTCTTGTGGCTCTTCTCTGAACCCACTCCAATTTCTTAACACCCATCTTGAATCGTGGACACCAGAACTGGACACAATATTTCAGCAGCGGTCTCACCAGTGCCAAAGACAGAGGTAAAATAACATCTACTCCCACTTGAGATACCCCTGTTTATGGATCCAAGGATTTTCGCCCCATCAGCTGATTATCCACAACATCTTTCGCCAGAGTGTCTGCTTCCCAAGATAGAGTCCATAAAGTGTGATCTACATGCTTTGTTTGTAGATGTATATGTTTACATTTAACCATATGAAAATGCATAGCTTGCTTGTGTCCATAGTACCAAGCGATCTAGTCAGTTGAATCAGCCAGCCTAGCTCCTGTGCATTTTGGAAAAATATTTTCTTCACGCATTCCCCCTACAACTGAATCTGCATGTCCCAGGAATGTCTACATTAGCAGTGGTCTGATTGGGATTTTGCATCCCAGAATAAGTTTGGGTTCTTCTGGTATCCTGGTCAAATTCCACCTTGGGAAGTTACATTTTGTATAGCTAAGACTAGTGCTGTGCCTTCAGCTTGAGAAAATGTTCTTCCTTTTCCCCTCAAACAAGCAGCTGTTTAGTGTTGTTGGTGCAGAAGGGCTACTCTATTCCATTTTGGAGAGGACTACTTTTTAGTGCTGGGCCAGTGTGATGCTCAGACTGAGCCTCTGAAGTGCTTTGAGGTTCTTTGTGGCAGACACTATTGTATGTGCGTTATTTTGCAGACCTGAGTTTTCTATGTGAGAGATTATTCTAGCATATAGGAGCATTTTGTAAACTATTTCACATACACGCATGAAAAATAAGCTCATCTAGGTCCACTTCATCCTGCCTCAGTACAGGGGACAAACCAGAAGACTTCAAGGTCCCTTCCAGCCCTATATTTCTAGGATTCTATAAAATCAGATTTTTTCCCAAATATGTCATTTATGAAACAACTGTAAGGGCTGGATTCTAATTTCTAATGCACAGGGCCTCTCTCCAAGGGACACTGCAGTCTAACTGATTGCACAATGGTACAGGGTACCATGAAAACCCAAATTCTAATCTAAAAGCCACCACTGACTTATTGTGTGAGCTTGGATAAACGACTATACCTCTGAGGGCTCAGCTTTTTCCACCCATAAAATAAGGATAACACTCAGTTCCCTCTTCTCCTGGGGACTGGTATGAAACTTTGGTTTTGCGTAGACTGTTGGAAACACGAAGTGCTGTATAAGAGATAATAGCACTTATCTATAACACTTTTGTATACTTGTGCAATAGTAGACTTGGAGAGGAGCATAATGCAATGGAGACCCAAATAAAATCCAACACGGGCATTTTACCTTGAGGTCAAAGAACATACAGTAGGAGCAAAGGGAGACCACCAGTTTTCCTCTCTGCATATGTGTGGGATTTCCAGTACAATACTCGCCCATTGAAACTCTCCTATACACTCTAGTAAGAGTTTATTCTCTTCTGAACAAGCACACAGAACTCCCATTGATACTAATGGGGGAGAGGAGCATACATCACCTAAGAGACCATTTCAGAAAGCTATCGTTACGTTTAATTAAGTCTCCAAGAGCCCATCCTGGAGAATAGCCTTTAGAGACTCTAGCCAGTAGAAACAGAAGCTTCCAAACCCAGAACGGTTGCCCTGGTTGGGAGAGGAGGGGAGTTAAACTGGGCCCAGCAGAGGCTAACTTGACCCCAAGAACCCCATGGATCCAGAACTGTGCATGGGAGACCTCACACACACATTGGGGGCTCTAGGATGACATGGTACCTCCTCTCCCACTTCCACGTGGCCTTGGGGGAAAACTACAGAACGAGCCAGGAGAAGCAAAAGCAGCCAAAGCAGGTACCTCTGGATGCTCGGAGAACTTTCTGCACTTTTGTCTGACTTTCTCTGCCTTGAATTGGTTGGCTGTTTGCTCCAACGCTCTCCCACTCCTTCCTCCTCACACAATCTCTTCATCTCAGCTTCGCTTCACACCTGCCCCTGTTCTCTTACAGTCTCCCCCCCCACCCTGTTCCCCTGACCCTTCTTCCCTTACCTTTCCATTTAGCTGATCCCCTCCTAACACCCTCCTCCTCCAAAAATTGTGAACTAACATGCCATTTGTTGGTATCACGTGGTTCGTTCTGCGTCCGTGTTCTATCCTTGCCCCTGCCCTGTATGTGTCTTTTCTAGACACTAAGCTCGTTGGGCAGGAACCATCTGCTGCTCTCAGTTTCTCCAGTGGCTACCACAATGGGGCCCTGCTACTGGTTGGCGTTTAGGCACTATTGTAATAAACACACTAAATAATTGTTAGGTTGTTTTTTCAGCTCCTGTCCTCTATGGGATGCCATCAGATACCCATCACCTCCCCTCATGTCACATCAATATTCAGAGTGCCACCGGCCCGTAACAGCTAGACCCATAAAACCTCGCACTACAAAGTAAATGTATAGGACAAAATTCACTTGTCCACCTGTTAGAATAAGAATATAGTTTATAACACAGTATATTAATCCAGTGGACTGCCAAATTCCAGCAGCCCACGGCACAGTTAGTTTCTAGATGTCTGTCAGTTGGATTCACACAGGCAGCCCCGTGTACTATAGAATCCAGTTATCAGAGAGATCCATGGCCTTCTGTAAGCACAACACTGTAGGCCCAGGGAGGGATACAAATTCAGTATTTGTTTACTATTCAGAAGAAATACTTCGAGTGGCAACTCTCGCTTATGCAGAAAATTTCAAACACTCTTCATCTTGGTCAGCTGAACTAGAGTACAGGTTTGGATGCAGATGCTAAAGCCACCTATTTGCACTACAAAACCAACCAACCAACAGTGGTCACCAGCAACAGGTCTCGAGGGTGTTGATAACAGTTTAGCTGCTGGGGTAAATCAAGGGTGTCACAATAACACTTTCTGTAATGGTGCTGTAAATGGTTTTGTCTTTTCTATACCAGCAGTTAAACCATTTTCAAAGACTAGTGGGAGGTAGGGGAGAATCTCTTCCTGCCAACTAGTATTGGTAATAGGTCTATTGTCGAATGTAAAGGGTATTCACTACTAGAACTAGGTGAATATTTTAAAAGCATCTTCAGCAAACATTCTTTAAAATACTAAACAATGTGGGGCATGGACCGTACTTTAAATTTGTCTTGTGCACAGCAGAATGTCACCCTAAGCCTTCCTGGAACCTATATGTCAGGGGTCGGGAACATTTGGCACGCAGCGCATCAGGGCAATCTCCTGGCGGGCCGTGAGACATTTTGTTTACATTGACCGCCCGGTGACACTGCCCTCCGCAGCTCCTATTGGCTGCGGTTCGCTGTTCCCAGCCAATGGGAGCTGCGGGAAGCGGCACGGGCCACAGGGACGTACAGGCCACCACTTCTCGCAGCTCCCATTGGCCAGGAATGGCAAACTGCAGCCACTGGGAGCTGCGGGAGGGCCAAGCCTACAGACAGTCAATAGGCCACATGCCAAAGGTTGTTGACCCCTGCTCTATGTGCTACTGGAATACAAATAATAGTTAATAATTTAATTATATTGGAAAATCTGTTCATTTTCTGCAGTTTAGTGGCAGGGATGTTTGCCAAACCAGTGCATTTTAAATGAGTATTAGAAACTGTTCATGGAAGATAAATCACATTGGGAAGTGGATTCTAAAAATTATGCTTGTCCAATCAAGGAACAGAAACATATCATGTGTCCTTCATGATGAAGCTAAAGAGCTCAACTATCAAAACGATTGCAAAGAACTACTGGTGGATGATCTCCAGAGCAAAAACTATTCATTGAAACCATTCCACGAAAAACGAACTAAATTAGAGAAAGTCACGATCTGTTCACTGACAACTAACCAACAGGAAGAGAGATGAAATTCACTGCACAAATTATTAATAGCAAATTATTTAATACAGCTCTTTGCAGAGCACTTAACCAGGAAATCAACTGCTTCCATGTCATCCGTTCATTTGTAATCCAAAAATGGTGCTATTTCTGAAACACACCTGGTGTGAGATTGTCAAAAGAGTGCAGCACCAAATTTCTAAGTGTTTAGCACCCACAACTGGTGCCAGATTTTCAAAAGTCCTCAGCATCCAGCAGTCCACACTTAGATACTTATGGCCAGATTCTTCAAGAACCAAGAACTTAAAGTGTAAAGCTAATTTGGGCTTGGTGTTATTTTTGACTAACTTTTCCCTGCCCTGTTAGCTAGCAGCTCCCAACTTCCCTGTGAATTCTGAACCATGAAAATAACAACATTTTATTTTTTTATCATACAGAAGAGCACCTTTAATTTATTTGTCTCCATTAAAATTTCAGAAGACACCTTATTCCCAAGAGTACTGAAGAGTTTTGCTGTATTACAAGTTTGTAATTTTCACTTAGGAAGTTATTTCCTGTCTGACAGGAAGGAGGAGACAAAGCAGACTGCAGCTGGCTACAGAATTCAAGCAACAGTTAAAAGCAGGAAAGGCAGGCTGCAGGGGAGGGAGAGAACACACACACAGAGCAGTCAGAGAATGCAGGGATACAGAAGCAGATCCATTACTAAGTTAAAACAGCACATCCCAGATCTCTAATGCCAAT
The DNA here is from genome assembly GCF_016161935.1 of Mauremys reevesii. NCBI lineage: Eukaryota > Metazoa > Chordata > Testudines > Geoemydidae > Mauremys > Mauremys reevesii. The sequence continues at coordinate 11,012,530 of NC_052629.1, read as the reverse complement.
CTAGGCATTCATCAGAAAGTTGGCTTCTAGCCCGAGGAGTATTTAAACGTCACTCCACTGAGGCGAGATCCACACTTATTAAAACAGGTTTATCTGCTTGGAAATAAACCTCCCACCTTCTTGCTTGGAAGAAACAACTTTGGTCTGCTCCATTCCCTGTCACCCCCAGCCCCCACCAAAACACATATTGAAAAGCTGATGACTAAAGAGTTACCAGTGACGTGTTTTTTGAACCTTGCCCAGATAGAGCTGGTATGCAATGGATGTCTGTTTGTTTTTGTAATAAATAAAGCACAAATGTGAAGAGAAGACTGAGTCACCTCTTTCTCCCTCTTCTAAGATAATCTTTTAAATATTTAAACAAAAACAGTGAAGTGGTTAATTAAGGAAGAAAGGACATTCCAGTTCTCTAATTTCAGGCTGTTCCAAACAATCTAGTCAACATTAAAATGTCCAGCTAAAGGGCAAAGACCTGAAGGATTGAAAAATTACCTTCAATGAACAAATCTAAAAACAAAATAAGACAAGACAACCTTTCCCTCCTTCCCTTGTTCCCTTTTTAAAGGCTACCTGACTGCCTCATTATCTGGCCCTTCCAGAGTGAAAGCAACAGTTTGCAAGGAGAGCAACAAAACTAAACTACAATTTTTTAAAAAAGGAAAACCCGATTTGAATGGCAGACAAACACGCAGAGAACAGTGTGACCTTTTCTTATCACCCACTGACATCCTTAATCGTTTCCAAACAAAAATGCTATTTTCTGCCACTTCTTCATTCTCCAAGCACCTCCAGAGCCTGCTCGGATGGTAAACAGTTAATCTCCCAATATCCCCTGCTGCCTGCGAAAATCAAGGAAACAATTGAGACATTGTCTAGTGAACAAGACTCCCAGGGACTCACATTTTTGTTATGTCCCAGTTCTCAGCCTGTCAATTTTCGCTAGCAATGTTAAAGCCTGACTTGCACCAATAAAGTTTGCCCTGCACTGAAAAGGTTCCACTTCATTTATTTTATTAAAGCTACTATGTCTGTTTATCATCTGAAGTCCTCTCCATCCACGACGCTGTAGTTCCCCTCTATCCGATCCTGCCTAGTTGCTTCCTAATTTCAGGGTGGTGTTGAAATATCTTGTTCAAAAAGATTGCCAAAAAAAACCAACGTACATATATGTATAAAAATACCAGTGTGTGTACAATTTTGGCAAAGACGGGGGGAAAGTGTTCTTGCTTTTATATGTTATATGTATATGTATGTTATATACACACACACACATATATAGATCTTCAAAATAGACTTTGGATTTATTTATTTTTTTGGCATGCTAACCAAAAGGAGAGTGAACTTAAAAAAAAGATATTCTAATGTCCAATAGTAAGACCGATACCACACTTAAAGCAGCAAAAATAAAACCAAGAAACTAAGCCTCACTTTTCTCTATTGCTCCCTGTTCAACTGGCTGCATTTCCTGTCTGCCTTTTCACAACCACTGGACCTTTGGGCCCGAAATATCTCTCTCTCTCTCTCTCCCCGCCCTCTCCTCCCCCACCCCCTGCTTCCAGCATTTCAGTGCTTTTTTTTTTTTGTTACACTCCCAATACTTTATCTACATGAAAAGCACACACAGCGGTCACCAGCGTTTCCTGTTTGCAGAGTGTGCTTTAACTATATCACACCCTACACTGCTGCGATGGAATGTGCAGCATATGGCATTGTGAAAGGGTTTACTGTTGGATAAAGGCAGCAATGCAGTCCTGCTGGTTTATATCAAACCCTGTCATTCTCTTCATGGAGGTCTCTCGGCTCTCTAAGCAGTGAGGTACAACACACACACACACACACCAAGTTTTTTAGCTCGAGTGAAGCCTGCAGGACTGCCTCAACAAAGACGCTCCACATTTTCCAATGTCTTGAATCACAGACAGAAAGACATGTCAAAAACCTAGAAACCTTATGACTGAAATGCATGTAGTGTTCTCTCCTCCTTGAATATTTCAGAATTCACTGATTAATATGATCAATTTCTGACTTGCGTGTTAAAATCCATCATGATTTGTTTTAAAATTTGCCAAGTCCTGGTAGGCTATGTAGGATACCTGCTATCATGTGCCTGGTAGGATCCCTTTCCAGGTATCTGAGGAACCGTTAATATTTTCTGCAGTACGATGTTTCGGCACAATGTTCCAAGAGGGGTTCACTGGACAAAGAAAGATCACAGCAGGCACTGGACATACGTGATAGTAGATCCCTTCTCCTGGGCAGAACCTCTACAGATCTCAATTGGACTCCAGGTGGGTGTAGCCTCTACCTGCCCAGATCAGACTAAAGAACCCCTGGCTTGCAACTATAACTATCAAAAGACAGGGCCTCACATTTTCCCCCTTTCTGAGTCAGTTGTTGCTTTTTCTTTTTATTCCCTCCCCACCCCATCTGCCTCCAGTAACATTTTAGGAATTGCACTTTTGATTACATCATTTACATTCTGAACAAATAAAAACTCCTCCTGAGATTGCAGCCTGGCTTTTGATTAAATACTCACAAAGGTTACTCTTCAAAGTGCCTTTTTGTGTACATCGTGAGATTGCTTTCCCATGCCTGGGTGCATCCGGCCAGCAGACGCTGTAGTAAGAGGCAATACTTTTAAACCCCATTGAAATGCATCTGTCCACCCTCTCTTTGTAAAAGGGAAGCCTTACTTAACAGGCATTTATTATTGCTGAACCTGGGTTGAAAGTTCACTGTCCCTATAGTCCAAAGTTACCAAGATTTCTGAGCCCGCAGCCCACATTTAAGTCCTAATGAGCTATTGCACCATACTTGCAGCCATTAACCCTTTGATGTCAAGAAGGTCCATTTTTCTTGTGTGTGTGTCTCTGTGCTGGCCACTGGCAAGTACAATGACCACCAAAGCTGAAGGACAGATGATTTGCACATTTATTACGTTCCATTCTTCCATCTTTCGTTCCACCTAAGTTTGCATATTACAATATACTACAGGGGCAGCATGGTCTAGTGGATAGGACACTGAACTGGAAGTCAGGAGACCAGAGTTCTATTTCAAGCTTCACTGCTGATCTGATGCATGATCCTAGAAAAGTCACTTCACAGCTGTGCATCTCAGTTTCCCTGCCACCTTTTATCTCTCTTTTCTATTTAAACTGTAAACTCTTTGGGGTAGGGTGACTTGCTTATTTAAGCCAACTCCTTAATACATTCACATGATTACATGTAATGACGACTAGACAAGAAGCAAAAATTAATCTTCCATCATTTAACAATCAACTCAACTTATTGATATCATAATCAAAACTTAATGATACACCATTCTAATGAACCATACCCAAGTAGCTTGAAATATACTTGCTTCAAAACTGTTTTCCTGGCCAACCTCTTATTGATACTATCATCTCAGTTTTCAACTGAGCACCTGAGGTAGGGCATCTAAGGCTGAAATGTGCTCAGATTAGTAATTAGGCACATAAAACAAAGTATTTGGTTGCCTAAGTATCAATTCAAGCACCCAGATATAAAACGAGGTGGCCTAATTCAGGCAGCAAAAACTGAACATGGGGCTATAAATATGTCATTAAGTGCTTCACTGCTTCCTCCTCCACCAACATATAGGTCATATCCTCGGGTCAATGACTCACCATATACTCATCCCATGCATGTCTCCCTATGACCACCCCAGATCTCCAAGTGAGTAGCAGCAAAGCTCTTCAAATCCTAACAACGGAAGAAGGTCCTTCAAAATCTTGTGCTTTTATTTTTATGGGTTTGGGGATAGACTTCTTGGCTGCTGGATCATACTCAAAATTACAAGGACTTTTGTGGTCCTCAAACCTCTCACATTTGCTCTGGCCTTAATCCCTTTGTCAAACAGCTTTCTGCAGGAATGGTCCAAAGCATCGCTGTTTACAGTACTGATATGGAAGTGATAAGCACTACTAGCTGTTATGGACCAGGATGTAGGCAGTCTGGCCTAGTAGTCAGAGCAGGACTCATGCCTAGTGGGCAGAGCAGACATCCAGGTTGAGGAACAAAGCCAAGGATCAGCACCAGAGTCAACTGCCAATTGCCAGAGCTAGGAGTCAAACCAGCGTCGGAACCAGAAATCAAAGCTGAGGGTCAGTGCAGAGGTTAGATACCAAATGCTAGAGCCAGGATGAGAAGTCAGAAGACAGGGTGGGAGCCAGGACTGGTAGCTGGTGACTGGAGGCGAGGTATAAGGAGGAGGAGAAGCAAGGATCAAGCAGAAAGCTGGAGCACGGTGGGAACAGGAGCAAAGGCAGGAGCCAGAAGTGGAGCAGAGCAGGAATCAGGAGCAGAGTTGGGTGCAGGGGACAGGCACAAGCAGGATCCAATGCAAGCACACCAGGAAATCACCTTGTTGCTCAGATGCACTTCCTATGCCTTCTTCCGGCTTGGACCAATCAGAGGAGGCTTGGCTGAGACTTCGTCCTATTAGCTCCTTAGCTCAACAGGTTTCAGAAGACAGTGGGTGGAGGCCAGGCTGCAGTTCAAGACCGGGGGCACCACACTAATGTAGGGGCTTGGTTTTCTTTTTTCAAATAAAGGTCATAAACAAAAAGCCATGGTATATCTGCCACCATGCAGCTTATCCCTTCAGTTAGGGGAGGAGAAGATTGATGTTTCATCCATTTCTTAGTTAGGGATGAGCAACGTGAGACTGTAACTCCCCAAATACGCAATAAGAGCTTGTGCATGAGCAATAAATGGCTTGGGAAATAAGATGCCATCACTGCAATGAATTCCAGCCAAAGGAACTTAAGACCTGTCCTTCTCTTCCTGCCTTTCCTATTCCCTTCCCAATCCTCAATGTATCTAGAGATAGGGAGATTCCACAACCCACTTCCCAGGAAGTGGGTTTAATTTTATATGAATATCAAGTCAGATGGCCCCTGCTTAAATGCTTTCCTGAATAGGGTTGGACTTAACCATGTGTTTAACGCTTTCTTGAATCAAGGACATAACAAGAGGAAAAGGCAAGTTTCCACAGTAGCAGTTGTGAAAAAGGAAGGACCAAACATGTTATAAGTGTCTTGCCAACTTGAGATGATCACATTACAGAGGTACATTACTTCCAAGGAATTTCCTGCAGATTGATTTACAATGCTGGATTGCAGAGGAACAAAGTTATGAAGCCAGGAGACCCTAAACTGTACTAAAGGCAGGTGGAGGAGGGTTGGAAAGAATCAAATTCCAGCCATCTCCAAGATCCCATCAGGTTGAGACGAGGCCTAAATAACACTGCAAAAATTCATCCACCTTGTCTGTCACTGCAAAAATTCCTCTCTCTTTCCCCACCCTCTGAATGACTTTATAATATTATATATCATATGATCAGAAAATAATGCATCCAAATGGGATATTTGTGACTGCTATTGTTTGTACTATGCTAGGTTTGGGAAGCATGGTAGGTAAAAGCATGAATATCAAATTATACATCCCAGAGACTCTTTTACTCAGTGTGATATAATGGAGCATACACAACCTGTGCCAGGGTGTCTTGCTGTGGAGCAACGATTATGTCTCAGTAAAGTAGGGGTGATGGCAATCCAAAAGGATTTCCCACACAACAGATACAGAAAACCAAAGATAACTTTCACACAGAACTTGAAACATCTCTTTTAGGTCTGAAAAACTAAGCAATTTGTTTTGTTTTCTTGTGGAACCCCCCCCCCCCCCCCAATACATGACTGGAGGTCAGCAAATCTGGGTTTCATTCCCACTCCATGGGCTTCTTGTGTGATCTTGGCCAAGTAACTTAACCTTTCTGTGCCTCTATTTTCCCATCTGTATACTGGGGGTTGTAATACTTCCCTGTCTATCAGTGCTGTTGAAAGACTTCACTCCTCAGTACTTGCAAAGTGCATTGAGATCATCTAACGGAAAGCCATATGGAAGAGTATTATTTATTCCCCCTTTCTCCCCTTATTTCTCGGTTCCAGCTGACAGTGAAAGCAGAAGTGTCCCAATACTGCAAGCAGGCCTGTTCCCATGAGATTTCCAGTCCAGTTTTGCAAACTGAAGTGAATTGGACAGTTTAGATAAGCACCCAGGCCTTGGGTGTCTGTTATGAATGGATCACTCCAGCAGCATCATTTTCTATGCCTCTGATCAGAGACAGGTTTTCCCAAACAGGTATTTTCTGGAGGTTTTTTGCTTGATGCCCATGACGCAGGTGGGGAAGTATCTCTGATTTTGGCTGAAGTTTGCTTGCATACCCATTCAGCAGTACAAGTTTCTTCCTCAGAAGAGAACACAGATGCATCTGTGGAATGGCTAGGGAGGCGGGATGGAGTGAAAAGGGAAGTGTCTGATGGATAATCTAAGCCAAACTGTCTGAATTGGGCACCACAGGAACCCTCCTGGTCTCCAGCAGCACAGGGAATGAGTGGCCCTGCGTCCAGTGATGCCGACTTCCTTCCTTCCTAAAGGTAAGTACTTGCTGTTTTCTTTACTGAACAGTGTCGGAAAAGTTTGTTTAAATAGACAACAGAAGGCTCTGACCACTCGAAGCTCCGTGGGAAACAGAGGCCTTTGCTGCCAGCTCTTATAAAACATGGTGACCCTGCCTTATCCTAATCCATTATGTCTCCTGGTACACACTGTAATCATTGCTCACGTTCAAACAACATGTAGACTTTGGCTCAAAATCAGACTGCATTATTTAACACCTAATTCTGTAAACTTCAGGATGACTTCAGCCGCAACTCATCTGTGAGGAGAGGAGGCCTACAGTGAGCAGCCTTGCGTCGTCCCACCCCGACTACACAACATCTGCGTCTGGCAGGCTCACCCATCTGACTAGCCAATATCCCCCCCTCCTGCAATAGCTCTTCACCTTGAGCCAATGCAACACCATCAGATTGCCGGGGTCTGTACTGACCTCACAACTGGGCCCCAGCGACGGAGGCTTCGCAGTGTCTCCCACAAGACCCCTTTTCAATGTGGGAACTTTGCTGTCCAAGAGTGGATGAATCACCCACGTTAGAACAGAGGGTTTCAAAACCACATTCTAACTTGGGCCTCTACCTGGGTTAGGAAATAGTTGTTCCAACATGATTTTGCTGAATCCATGCTAGCCAGTCAAATGGTATCAGAATTTGATTATAATTATTAGCATTCAGCGCATACTGGGCAGTTTATAGACAAAGGTACAAAGAGAAGCTTGATATCTAAATGACCTTGTTTCAGCCTCCATCTGAGTTTAAGCATACGCTGTATTTAAAAGGCCTGTAAAGTTTCACTAGTAGGATATACAAGAACATAAGTACCAAAATGCCAAGTCTCTGAAATACTCCGATCCACAGTGTAAGCTGCAACACTGTAATTCACCAGAAACACCACTCAATGGAGGGCATGGAGTGTGCATTCACAGCTCCATTTCGTTAAACTTCTCAAAGAAGGACTGCATCCCGTGTTGCCAATTCTCGTGATTTTATTGGGAGTTTGCGATATTTGCTATTTTTCTTGAAGCCCAGCTTCAGGAGTCAAGTGATTAGACTCCTCAGCTTTCATTTAAAATATATATATAGTTTCTAGCCCTAATGGTCTGGAGGAAAGCTTGAAAAAAATGCAATCCGAGTATATCCTAAAGGCTTAGAAACCAGAAGACAAATTTAAAAAACCCAGCTTATGGTTTTCTTAAAAAAAAGAAAATCTCATGATCTTTTGACACCTGCCTGACTCATGATTTTTGAACAACTGAGGCTGGCAATACTATACATCTTGCATGCCAATATCTATTCACTGCTAAAATATCACAACACTCAAAGAATTTAAAATTCTAAAGGAGAAGAGACACAGCTGGTATAAGTTCTCATAGCTCCCATGACTGCAATGTAGCTATGACAATTAACACCAGCTGAGGATTGCCCCATGGTTTCCAAAAGCCAGATTTCTAAAGGGATTTAGGCACCTAAAGAGGCACAGATTGCCTAAGCACCTAAGTCCCTATTCAAGGCTAAAGATGCAGTCATTACAAAGATTGCCAGCTTTTAATATCTCAGCCTTCAAGTGCAGGCTCGCTCAATGAAAAATGGAAAGAGCCCATCATTGACTCAGGTTTTGTATGGTATTGGGATCATGTCACATCATGGTGCAATGGAATAAAGTGATTCTAAAAATCCAAACTGCCTCTCAGCTGTACCAAATTATAAAGATAAATCACTTATTTAAAGACCCTAATCTACTCTAAATTATTTAGCATAAATAAAATCATTAAACTGAGCCTACAGTCAATAATATAGGTGTTCCGTAGGAGTTAATTCCATACCATTTTATGCTTCCTGTGCTGCTGTTCTTGGGTTTTTCATTTAGCTCTAAATTCTCAGATTCGAACAGTGATTTAACACAACTCCTCCCCTCTAAAAATCAAAGGAATTAGCAGTGAATGATTTAGCCACAATGTTCCCACAGAGTACAGTCAGTTTTGTGGCTAGATCTCAGTCGACTATGAATATTCAGGGTACAGCGATTTTGCACACATTTGAGTCATGCACTTAAGTATCATTTTGTGTATTCCATAATTGCCAGGGCAGTTAGACAAAAGGGGTGAAAGGTGTTTAGCAAGAGATTCACTAAAGCTTTCTAAATAATAGTTTGTATAAGGTCTTAAAGAGTACTGCAGTACCATTGAAAAAGATTGCATGCTTGGCCCGAACACCAAACTGTACCCTGCTATCTTGGAATACAGGCAACTCCTGTTAACACACAAAACGTATTCTCCCCTCCCTGCCTACACCCAACTGCGCCATTCTTGTCAATAAGCAATGAAATGAAACCCACACAAATCCTTCTTTCTGAAATGCCACAGGATTCTAGTCAATTTCAACATGTAGCCTGTGTACCAAGATTGCTTTGAAGGAAAAGTCCCATCACGTGCACACCTGCTGCCTCAAATCCAAAAACAACTTAGAGGTTATGGCAGAGGAAATGCAGCTACAACAAACTATTACGCAAAATATTAAAAACAAATAAATCAGGGAGCTTTAAAACCCATAGCTGGGGACTTCTGGCCCACACACACTAACTTACGATTGCAAAATGTTTTGCTCACAAATAGCTGCATGTGCAAAGATACATACCTGTGCACGCAAAACCGTGATACATTTGTCCTCTCTACTGTTTGTTTGGACAGGAATATTTTGGGGGTGCATGTAGGTGCTTGAGTTTTAAAATCTAACTTAAGACAAAGTCAAAGTCCCTTAAAGAAAAGAAAAAAAGAAAAAGGCAGTTGCAAATGGAAACCACATCAAAAAAATTGTTTTATTGTATTTATTTGCTCTTCTCCTATGGCTCCTACTCCAAATAATATGGTAAATGGTTTAATTCCTTCAAAAATGACCAAGTTACAAATAATCGCTGTTCTCTGTGCATGATTAATACTCGGAGAACAGAAAGAATTTCAGATGCCTTAACTTTCACTTGTCAAACCACTATTTTCCCCTCCTTAAGCCAAATTTCAGATAGATAGACAGATAGATACTACAGTATTGTGGTTCTTTGTTCTTGAGGATTCAGACTACTTCATGGATGTGCTCATTACACAATAGAAAAGCCAGACCAAATAGTACCACCCCCAAGGTAAAATTTACATTGACTTCAAAAGTGTACCCTGCAAAAGAAAACATGGGAATTTTTGAAGACTTTTACCGTTTTATAAGATACACACTATACCAAAACACCGGTTTTGGTACGGCATGTTTTTGCCTGGTACAAAGCAAGCTAAATATAAGCTTTTGTATAACGAAGATACCAGAGGTAGTATCCAATCAAAGGCCCCTAATCCACAATGTTACCCAATCATCTGCAGTAGTTATAGCTTAGTCAGAATACTGCCTCAGAAAACAGTGAATGAGAACTACACAACTTACAGTATTAATGAAGGAAGGGAAATATAATTTTTATAAAGTTGATTAAAATACCATATGGAGGGAATTATTCAGGACATGAAAGGCCTAAAGTTCAGATCATTTAGTTCCTCCCTACAAAACCTGTGAGCAATCCCTGTCTCCACTCCACTCGCCTGCTCTATTGCATCTTAACAAGCTGCGCCTGGTCATATACACAGACAAGAATCCTACTTCTGGACAGTGGCATTTTGTCAATTACACCGCCCCGAGGGCACACAGAGACAGAGCATCATGGACACACAAGATTCCAGGACAACAAACACCCCCTGTAAGTTGGGGATCATCCAAACTGCCCAGCTGGATATGATAGATCTTGAAACCTTTGTTCTTGGAAGACTGAATGTTGCCAAGGGGAAAAAACAAAACAAAAGCCCTGTATTGTACCCCAAAAGCAAAAATGTTATTTGTAGGCTGAATTCAAACTTTTGGCCTGCCAGCCTTAAGAGTGTATTCTTAAAAGAACTGCCGCCCCCACTTTTCTTTTCACCCCGGACACAGACATGCAGCTGGACCAAAACAAGATGCAAAGCTTTACTAGACAACTGAGGCACTGAAATGCAAATAAATGCACTGATTCTAAATGGCTCCTCTTGCTGTACCTTCTAAAGCATACTAAACACATAAACAGAGTATCTAGCTCAGTGTTTCTCGCATGCAGCCACTAGGGCTTTTCTTGTGGCCACAGCCTCCTGGGCTGTGATGGGGTGCCCCCCATTGCTCTGGATGCACTGCCTTGGTGTTGATTGCTGGGACCACCAACAGGGGTTGGGCTCTGCCCCCCCTCTGCAGACATCTGGGGTACAATGCTGGAGGAGAAAGTAGCTAGTGTATTTCCCACCTTCCCAGGGCAGTGGGGCTCAGGCTTTGGGCCTCAGCTCTGAGGTGGTGGAGTAACGGGTTCTGGCCGAGGGGCTTCGGGCTCCAGCTCCGGACTCCGGCTGTGCGGTGGCAGGCGCCAAGCTCTGGCTGTGGAGCTTTAGGCTCTGGCCACGGGCCCTTAGGCTCCAGCCCCCCGCTTCCTCCCCCAGCTCCCCCACCAACCCCCATTGCCCCTGGCCCCCACTGCCTCCTCCGACTCCCCCATCCAGGGGCTTAATTTGTCCCCTGGCTTGACAGGCCTGAGACAGTCTGCTGTGAAAACTTGCATGTTTGTTAATATCACTATTCACAACAAATTTACTAGCTAACCATAAATAAATTACAATGATTTGGATGTGTATATGTGCATAATTATTTGTTTTTCCTAAAGCTCATTAAGTATTTTAGGGGAAAGTTTGAGAGCGGCCCCCAGCAAGCGATGGTGGCCGCACTCTGAGACCACCAAACAAATTTGTCCTGAGAACCCCTTTCTAGCTGACATTCTCAGAGGTTTTGGAGACCCCCTCAAGCACCATAAAAAGTAGTATTAACCCAGCCCTCAGTGTTGGAGGTAATCCAACGAAATTATTCATACTGGTCTTTTGCTTCAATTTTTGTAGCCTTAACTTCATGTTCTTAAACTAACCTGAAAAAGAGGACAGAAGACAAATAAGTAATCACGGTAATCATTAGAATGCAGCCCTATTCTGCAGTCCTTAAGCAAAACTCCCACTGAAGCCAATGGGCGTTTCACCTAAGAAGGGTGTAAAGCACGTAGCCCGAAGTAGGAGTTGTGTGACTTGTGGCCAAGCATTCATAAGAGAGCACTCTTAAAAACAGTCCTTTCCTCCCTTTGTAATCCAGCTATAAGATTAGCCTCAAATCTTGATTTCAGAAATACATGAAACGTAAGAAGCGATTTGCAGGTGTCCGTCCTTTCATTACAGATCTTTGAGGCAGTACAAAGGATTTCAAGAGAAAAATCAGCACATGTACATGGCATGCGTACAAGACAGAAGTATGTGGGGGGGAAGGAACTGTTTATATACAGATCTATTTTTCATAGCACAACTCAGTGCAGATCGTTATTAGAGAAACTAGCAACACTCCCCAGTGTGCTGTACATCAACAAATGATGGCACTGAAGAAACCTGACATATCCTAGTCCAGTTGGCATCTGCATCTACTTAGCCTTCTTTCTGCCATCACCACCTCCCCCAGTATGTCACCAGTCACAAGGCCTTCATTTACAAAAAACTCTGTTCTTTATCTACTGGCATGACCAGGAATTAGAGTGAGGAAGGAAAGTACAGGGGAGGGGGAAGGACATGGGAAGGGAAACAGCATTTTTACGTAGCAAGGCAGAGCTTTCTTTTGGAGTGGGGGTGGAGGGGGCGTTTAAAAACGAAAAACATTAAACCTTGCACAAACTTTGTTCCATCAAAACACATTTCTTCCCCCCGCCACCTCTTTCCCCCAGACCATAGTAAGTAACACAAAAGATCACATTACAAATGCCAGCTGTGGCTCTTTTAGAAGGTGGTCTCCATCTCAGAGGTAGTATATGTTCCTCACGGCCTAAGTGGTTGCTATGGTAAGTACACTTTTTATTGAATCGCAGAGTGAAACAGCTCTTAAAGAGCCCCATAAACAGTCAAAATCCACAGAAGATTCCACCTCAGGCTTCCTGAAAAAGGTTTCCAAAATGGGTAAGAGAATTTAGAATCTATAAAAACATTTTGAAGGAGTGTCAACTCATATGGTGAGCAGCATTTAAATGGGCAGGGGTGCTGCAGGAAGGGAGACACCAGCAAATCGCTTGTGAGCTCTCCCGAAAGGGGCACACTGTGTCTGAAGGGAGGAAAATTGTTATTTATAAAGGGCAGAGCCCATTCTTCTAAACAGTAACAGACTTCAGTGAAACCTGAAATTCAATTACACCTCCCATCTTCATCTGCATTTTTAGATTCAGCATTTAAATTGCGATCATATATAAAAATAGGTGACAACTTATTTACAAGCAACATTTGACCTACCTTCAACGCTTATAATCCAATAGCAAAAATCATCCACCAGAATCTATTAAAATCTTTCTTTCCTCCGCCGATAAACAAGTCTGTCACAGCAAAATTTAAAATGAAAGACTAGCGATGTGCATGTTGCCCTGTAGTTTGCTTTGCTGTGGCAGAGGATGACAACCAGCCAGCCAGCAGAGGGCACATGAGTTATCAAACCCAGTTCCCAAAGGAATGTTTTCATCTCTGATGATCCCATTGGTGATGGGATTGATAAACAAGGAAATAAAAGACAGATTCTTGTTGGCTTATTCACCATTAGAAAACAGGTGATCGGCTGGCGGGAGAGAGGCGGAAAGAAGGCTAGGAATTTTGTTTGTAGACCAGATAAAAGAGCTAGCAAAGTAAACGTCTTTCTTTGAGCTCATAGTATAGCAATAGCACAAACAACAGGAAGGAAAAATAAAATCTTTTAAAAAGTGAACAACCAACATTTGGTATTGACCATTTAAATATCAACGCCGTCTACATTTCGCTCTGCCTTATTCAGGTCGGTTTTTAAAACTATTAATTCAAAGAGCTACTAAAACATTTTATCAAAACTATTTAAGACACTCCTAACAAAAGGTCTGGGACTTTTCAGGTTGAAGAGACACAAATATTTTTAAAAACAGAAATTCCTAAGTTATTTACTTTTTTTTTTAAAGTAAATTAATATCTTTCAAGTGTCTGATGTAATCTCTCAACTATATCAGCTTTAGATCCTTTATCAAAAATACATGAGCAGTTTCTTTTTTGCATAATTTCACCTTCGTATCCATTAATTATAAAAAAATAAAGTAAAAAACATGAGATCTGATGATAAAATATATTGAAAGAAATATTCTAACAAGCCGTGAGCCAGCTTCTCAAGAGGTTAATTTATCAGCTCAACATTCAGAACCGATGGGCTCATTAGCTAAAAATTGCATAAAAAACAGATATAGGTGAATGTGAATGAGTTTGGGCCGTCGTAGATGCATGGTGCAGTATACAAATAAGTCGTTTCTTTTTAAAACTTTTTGGACATTGTTTAAACACATACTCACATGCGGCTTTAACACTGTAACTTTACCATCACTTTTACTGTATGGGAAACAATGTGACTCCAATAGCAGAATTCAATAATGGAACTGGATTTTTCTTGAGATGAATTGTAAACATACCATTTGCCGACATTCAGTGTTTATACTAAGGGAAGAGGCACCAGAAACTAAAAGATTTTTGTTGTTGTTCGTTTTAAAGTATTTTTAGCTTGATCCTAACAAGCCATTATTCGGGTAAGGCTCTGCCTGACTAACTCCCACGTAAGATTTATCTGAGTAAGGACTACAGATCAGACGCAGAATTCACAATGCTTCTGAGAAGTGGTTTATTTTTTAATATTCTCCCAAACCCTGTGTTCATGTCAACAGCTGGAAAGTTAGAATTGTAAAGCAACTGGATTGGACTTATATAAAATCAAAATAGTTTTGGTGAGTGTAAATTTCAGGGGCACTTAGCTTCTTCACTTTCCCAAAAAGCAAGAACTTATATGCCATGGATAATATGTTGAAGTGCTGCCCAGCAACAAAAAGCTCATTCCCCACCCTTTAACCTGGGTTTGGCTTGCCCTTTTTTGTGTGTTGAGTAAAAGAAAAAGGATGACAAGCAAGTGCTGTTAATGTCAAATGTCATTTCCCCCCCCCCCCCCCCAAAGGAAGAATGTCTTCTGAGTTTACTTACAACGATGTGTGCTGGAGATGGAGACCTAGCATCCTTGAGGGCTTGTCTACTCTGAAGGCTCCCTGCCTGAACATCAAGCAGTGGCCATTTCATCTGGAGATACTGGATGGGAGGAAACAAAAATGGGAAAAGAAAAATGAGTTCAGAAAAGAAAGACAAAATAAAACAACAAATCCTAGCTAACATGGGCAAAAAGATACAACTTAAAACATATGCAAGGATCCGAAACGAAAAACAAAGAGACAGCAGGTACCTTTGAATGGTTATGTGAAACAAAACCGGTGCAGAGCACTAACATTTTCATACATCAGCATTTTCAAACAGCAGAATAAGGAAATAAAGCAAATTGCAAAGACAATGTTATCTCGAATGAGTTTATTAACAAATCAGATCTAGAAGAGGAAAAAACACACAAAGAAATAAAATAGCTGAGAAACTGAGAGGGGCAGGGGGGAAGGGAAGAAGGGCGGACAGTCAAGTCTTTAAAAAATAAACAAACAAACAATTCCTGAATCCCAGCATATGATCATCTCACAATAAGAATTTATTCAGCAAATGCCAGTAATAGTAATAATCAACTTCTATAGCTTGTTGTGTCTTCAAAGCACCATACAAACCTCACCATGCAGTTCTACTCTGAAAGGCAACTCTGTGTTTACCACTGTGAGGTGCCATGTTTATTTTCTCTCAGTGGCTTCCAGATCAAACGTTCTCAGTTTACAAGTTTATTTTGTGTTACCTTTGCAAATTCAACCGGAGGGGTCTGTACGTCAAAATGGGTTATTTCCTTCTTGGGTATCAAACAACTATAACTCAATACTTGATGGGGGCCCCAACTAAAAGAAATCTTTTCTGAATCCCCTCTTCTGGCCTTCGAACAACCCCCCAAGCTCATCATCAGAAGCAAGTGCCACACCAACTCAAAGCGGCACCAGACAACCAATGCAAACATCTGTAGACATATTTCCAATGCTGCAATGATCAATACCCTCCACAACACACCTTTCAAAATCCATAGTTCCTACACTCGCCTATCACAACATGTGGTGTACATCACCCAGTGCACTGAATGCCCCAATAGAACTAAGTGGTTGAAACCAGACAATCACTATGATCTCGACTGAACTCACAAAGGAAAATGATTAAAAGACAAAACCACCACATCTCCTGTGGGTGAAGACTTTTCACAAGGCGATCACTCTGTATCTGACCTATCAATCCTCATCGAAAACCTGCACAACGCTTTTAAAAGACAAGCCTAGGGAGCTCAAATTCATAATTTTGCTAGACACTAAAAAATGTGGTTTTAATAAAGACACTGGATTTATGGCTTATTATATCAATCTGTAACCCACTAACCCACCTTTTCTGTTCTGTGATTTACAGTGTTGTTAAAAAGCCACTTCACCTTGAATGGTCCCTTAGTGTACGTGCTAACTACTTATGCTGAATTATCTATTCGATCTTGTATTTTTCTGTGACACTCTGAGCACCTTTCCCAGACCAGAAGAGCAGCTCTGTGTTAGCTCAAAAGCTTGTCTCTCTCACCAGTAGATGTTGGCCCAATAAAAGATATTACCTCACCCACATTGTCTCTCTAGCCTTCCATGACACCTCTGCAACCTAACTTCCTTCAATAGGTTTTCATAGGTGTAAATGATTGGCCTTATAAGTGAAACTTAAACAACCTAGCTCCAGTTCATCCGCAAATTTAACACCATCAGCTCAGGACTAAACAAAGACTGTGAATGGCTTGCCAATTACAGAACCAGTTTCTCCTCCCTTGGTTTTCACACCTCAGCTGCTGGAACAGGGCCTCATCCTCCCTGACTGATCTAACCTCGTTATCTCTAGCTTGCTTCTTGCTTGCTTATATATACACCTGCCCCTGGAAATTTCCACTGCTTGCATCCGAAGAAGTGGGTATTCACCCACGAAAGCTCATGCTGCAAAACGTCTGTTAGTCTATAAGGTGCCACAGGATTCTTTGCTGCTTAAACAACCTAGTTGATGATACACAAGAAGAAAGAGAGTACAGCTCACTCTCTCATCTGCCTTGATTCTGTGGGTCACTGAAGTTAGCAGAAGAGCAGATGTGCTGAGTAAGAATGTGCTGTTTTTATTTAGTCACTTTTCAGAATTGAACCACACTTCAAGAAGCAATGAAGTTTTGGCACTGACTTCACTGGGAGCAGATATGGACTTCAAGTTCTGCACTAGGGCATGCACGTCTTCCTATTAAAGTCACTAGAATCACTGACGTGCACCGGAGAGAGGGCAGAAATTGGCCCCAACAAACTAGTAGTAGAAGTATACCTGCAGTTCTCTGAGATATGCAGCCAGACAGAAGGATCAGGCTGTGGAATAGTTTTCTCAAGGGACATGGTGAAAGCCACATTGCTTGTGACATTTAAAAACAAACAGAACAAAGTTCTGGAGGACATACTATAGTGGGACTTTCCTGCACTGAACCCTCATTGATCTAACAGGTGTCGTCTATTCCTATTTCTGTGCTGGACCCGTTCCAGTGTCTGCATCTATTTGATTCCATGCATTTTAGCAGGATACTAATGCCTTCATTTATGTGCACACAACATTTACTAGCGTGAAAGGCCTGGTAGGCGCAAGGCTGTATGCACTGAGGTGACCAAAGACACACCGTCAACAAGAGATGCACTATCATTTCCCATCACTTCAGGTATGTCTACACTGCAATACAACACCTGGCCCAAGTCAGCTGACTTGGGCTCCCGATGCAGGGCTAAAAATAGCAGCACAGATGTTCAGGTTCAGGCTGGAGCCCAGGCTCTGAGACCCTGCGAGCAGGTAGGGTCTCGAAGCCCGGGCTCCAGCCCAAGAAACTCAAACAGTCAGAGCCTCAGTGCCGCAGGTTTTTTACTGCAGTGTAGATATACCCTTGGAGAGTCTCATATTTTCAAGCTTTGGAATTCAAAGAAATAAACACTTGGTTTGTGCCCCTTTCGGTTCTTCAAGTTCCAAGAAAAATTTGTTTTTATTAATCTTCACATTTGGGATTTTGGCAAATTGGAGTATAATCTTCCGGAATTTCTAAAAAAAACTAACAAACTATAATTATTTCAGAGAAGCAATGTTGCCAACTCACAATTTTAATCACAAGTTTCCCAATGTTTGAAGTTTAGGCGAAGGCCCAACTCTCGGAGACAAGTGATTACGAAAGAATCTCAGCTTTTATGATTGTTATTGTTATTTTAAGAGTAAGAATCTACCCATCCTGGTTTTGGACAAAAGCTTGAAAATGTGCCCTGAGAGTATCCTAGACTAGAGATTCAAAAAGCAGAAGGCAAATGAAAAGAACCTAAAAAGGTGGTATTAAAAAAAAAAAAAAAGATAATTTTAGGATTTTTTTTAAAGTCCAATCTCATTATTTTGGGGGGAGTTTGAGTCATGATTTTAAACATCTGAGGTTGGCAATACCAGACAAATCAATAACTAAGGCTTGAAAACTCTCAGGTACTGTACACACGATGATTGTAACATCACCATATAAACGTGTCTATGAAAAAAATAAGTACAAGGCACTAAAGGCCTGCGTGTCAGTTCCTTCATAATGGGTTACACTGAAGGTCACAACCCCACTCCGCTGAAAGAAATAATGATAAGTGGACTGACAGACCGCAATGAGTAATAGCTCCCCAAAATTTTCAGCAGCATTTTAAAATGTTTAGAGCCAGTGAAAGACGTTGCTTCGTCACCCTAGAGTCTGAAGTTTGCTGGGTATCCATTTAACAGGCACAAGCACAAGGTAAGTGCCCCCACAGCACCTCTCGATGTGCCTCAGATCTGACCTGGATGACCCATCTGCAGGGCAGGGGTTAGTTCTACCACTACTAACATGCAGTAAAGGCAGCACGTGCCGGCTATCCTGACGGTTTGGAGGAAATGGGCACTAGGCCATCAGAAATTGGAGTGAGGGATTTTTCCTAGCCCACCAGACAGCCATCAGATGGTCATGAGTGATTTAAAGTACTGCTACAAGAGTGACAAACCCACAAAGAAACTCAGTTTGTCAACAGTTTTAGCAGATAGGTCAAGGACTGACCAGGCCTGGACACTGGAGTATCTTTTTGTCACTAGGCAGCACTCCCCCAGGGCACGTTCAGATGCCCTGAACATGCAGCGTGGGGAAGTTCGTATTAGACCCTTTCTACGTGCTAACTATTATGTGGCTAAACAAAAGGCTGTGGTCTCCAGTGATCAGTTCAGAACCTTGTACTGGCACAAAATTCCCTCACAAAGAAACTCCATGTGAAAGTGGGGTGACTACGTGTCACACACCCCAGGTTGGAGCCCCACCCCCACCCCAAATCCCTCATCCCCGGCCCCACCCCACAGCCCCAGACAGAGCCCTCATCCCCCTGCACCCCAACCCGGAGTTCCCCTCTGCATCCTGAACTCCTCATTTCTGGCCACACCCCAGAGCCCAAACCGCCAGTTAGAGCCCTCACTCCCTCCCTCCCGCACCCCAACCCCCAGCCCAGTGAAAGTGAGTGAGGGTGGAGAACGGTGAGCAACCGAGGGAGGGGGAATGTAGTGAGCGGGGGGCAGGGCCTCGGGGAAGGGGCAGGGCTAGTGTGTTCGGTTTTCAGGGATTAGAAAGTTGGCAACCCTATGTGAAAGGTTCAATTTTTCCTGCTCCACCTTCAGTCTCTAGAAGAGGGTCGGTAATTTCACAGAGATTGCCACAATGTCCAAGTAGAACAGGCTAAGTGAAAGAAAGAGCCAAGGAGCAACTTACAACTGCTTTGCTCTTACACGTTTAAATCTCAGTAAAACCCTTCTGCAACCCACCTCTAACAAAGAGATGCCAAGAAATCTCACGTTGCAAAGTCTAGGAGGTAGCCAAAGCCGCCTCTTTTCCTGGACACGGTTGGAAGTGAATTCAAGTGGAGTCCAAAAAGAAAACTCCAAACTTAAGGGTCTATTTTTTGCACACATGCACACTCACACGTGCAGCTTCCATTACCACCAGTGCGAGCTACACGCGTATCCAAGGGGAAAATAAACAGCCCTCATAGACAGCGGTGTTGTGCAATGGTCAATAAAGTAATTGTCATCAGCTCTAGCCAGTGGAAAGCCTCCAGTTTTACATTCCAGCCCCATCAAGGGCAAGATGTTCTGTCCCGAGGATAAACACAAAGGGCCTCAGCAAGTCACTGTATCAAGCTAACTAACTGACAGCTTCAATGCCGGGACGCTCACAAAAGTGTAATTGGCTGGCTTTAAAACGCCAGCCCCGTTGATAAAAGTATGAAATATTAGTTTTGTTTAAGGTGACAAGCCTGGCTCGAGGACTCCACGTCCAAGAACTGCCATGCCTATAATACGACATTAATGCAGTGGCTTATAATTCTTACTTTGCATAAAAGCTTCATTGTGTGCCATATCCAATCTCCACAGGCTACCTGAGCCACAGCTTTTTACGAGTCTACAATACACATAATTTTCAATTATGTTAGGGCAGAACAGAATCACTGCCTATATAATATTACTGGTTGGAGGAAATGAGACTCAGCCCTACTGCCGAGAGAGCTAACTGAATCCAGATGGTTTGGGGGTGGGGGGGAGCACAAGCGGTCCTATGGCATTACATAGCAGCAACCACCCCTCAGCAACTCTCTCTTTCACAATGGAACAAGATGCCAAGTAATTGCCGTGGCCCCCACCACCACCCGTACACAATACATTAGGTATTAGGTTGGAAACTGTAGAAGGGAGGATTCTTTTGGCAGAGGAAGAGTTACAACACAGCTCGAACATGCAAACTTTGGGGAAAGGGGGGGCTGAGACTGATTGCTTTCACAGGTTTACTTCTGCTGCAATGTGCAGTTATTCTTATTAAAAGTAGAAAATTAGGTCCTATTACAGCCAGGAGGTAAATCCTTTCCTTCCTTGAGCAACTAAATAGCAGGAAATCCTATTCTTTCGGTCCTAAATGCCGATTTGACTCAGCCAGTTCCTCTAATTTGCAAGGGGACTACAAAAATTCAAGCCTGACTTTCCCAGCATTCTGACAGTGGTTTTACATTCCTAGGAGGGGGGCAAAGAGGAGGGAAATTCCCACCATCAGTAGTCCAGAATTAACACTCTCGCCCTCCCTGTACGACACTAGACACACATACACACTCCTCCTCTCCTGCTTGTCTGCCTCGGTGTGGAAATTATGAATTGCCTATACAAACACTCAACTTTCCAGCCAATTAACTCAAACAAACCTGTGCAAATTATTTCCAAGCAAACTGTTAAAATAGGCTCCACTGCCACCTTCTTAAATTTTTTAAAGAACGCAATCTTGGCATAAGTATTTTATTCTCTGTTTAATAATATGATCTAATTGTGGATCATTAGTGTGTTTTTTAAAAAAACATTTCAAGCAAGAGAACTTATGCAAAATAGTTGTTATGATGCGGGCCTCCGCATAACATATGAGGCTAGCGTGCTTGAGAGAAACCAAAGCTGTTTAAAAGGCTGTTAAAATTGTTAGCATGAGGGGAAAGGCAAATATCTCAAACAGCCCAGATTTGTTTTTGTAAAAGGGGTGCAAAAAAGAAAAATCTTGAATCTTATAAAAAGCAAGACTTTACAAGTCACCTTGCTACTTCAGCTGGCATTCTGAAGGTCTGGTATACCATGGAACCCAACCAAAGCCACCTGCCTAGGGTCTCCAGTGGCTCCAGTATTAACAACCTGCTAAATGGGACTGGCTCTTCCAGGACTTTGTTTTGAAAAATAAAATGCTATCTGGTTTCCATATGTCCACGTTTCCCCAGACATGACCTCTTTTTTGGTCCTCCGATCTCCGTCCGGGCAAATGTCTGAAATCTGCCTGAACAAACGTCTGATTTTGAGCTGGGCAGCTGAAGAGCAGCAGCTGCTGGCCTGCCGCCCAGCTCTGAAGGCAGCACGACCATCAGCAACAGTGCAGAAAGAGTGGCATGGTATGGAATTGCCACCCTTACTTCTGCGCTGCTGCTGGTAGCAGCGCTGCCTTCAGAGCTGGGCAGCCGGAGAGCTGTACCTCCCCCCCTACCAGAGCTGTGCCTAGGGTATGGGGAATCAGGGTGACAGCCCCAGGCACCACGCTTTGAGGGGCTCTTCATGAGGAGGCAGGTGGGGGGGGGGAGAAGCCTCCCCACCAACCTTCCCCTCCAGTGCTTACTGCCCGCCGGCGGGCCCCGCCAATCAGCACCTCCCCCTCCCTTCCAGCGCCTACTGCCCATCAGCTACTTCGCCGTGTCTGGAGGTGCGGGGGGGGGGGGGAGGAACCAGGGCGCAACTCACTTGGGGAGGGGGCAGAACTGGGTGCCGAAGAGGTGGGGTGGGGCAGGGGTGGAAAGAGGCGGGGCAAGGTGGAGCCTTGGGGGAAGCAGTGGAGTGCGGGTGTGGCCTGGCGGAGCCAGGGAGAGCACCCCTCGGCAGATAGAAACTCGGCACCTATGTCCCAGGCCCCACACCCCCCTAGAGGTGGCCCTGCCCCCCACCTTCCCTTCCCCCCAGCAATGTCCTCTTTTGGGAACATGAAATATGTTGAAATACATCTATTGGTAACTGCCTTCCAACACCCCTCACCCCCAATATTCAAACTTAGGAATGTTCATTAGAAACCCTTACTCAAAGCACCCATCCAATGCTGTGATAATATGTTTTTCTGCAGCAGTACAGTTCCACTGGAGGAATAAGTATGCATATGTTTTTACCACACAGCTGCAGTACTGTTTCCACCACTGGTAGGCACTAGTGAGTGTTGCCCCAGAGCAAAAAAAAAAACCCACTATGTGTTTTTAGAGGAGACGAGGCTATGCATCTCAGGTTCTGAGAGGCTGGTACATATTCTACAGGCAGGGAGGTGGCAGGGATAGCTCAGTGGTTTGAGTATTGGCCTGCTAAACCCAAGGTTGTGAGTTCAATCCTTGAGGGGACCACTTAGGGATCTGGGGCAAAATCCTGGTCCTGCTAGTGAAGGCAGGAGGGTTGGACTTGACCTTTCAGGGTCCCTTCCAGTTCTATGCGATAGGTATATCTCCATATTATATTATACATATCCAATTGGGAATCCTAGAGAAGCCAGAAACCCTAACTCAGTATCACCTACTCTAACTGCCAGGCCAAATCCCCACCTACACAATTTCCCTTCCTTCTAAAAGTCCTTCATGGACCTTGACACACAGCCCATGTCAAAACATCCCTAATCCAGATACCCAGATCTAACCTTTGCCATTAGCCTCTCTCTTGGGCAGCACCAAACACTGCTGAATCTTGTGGAAGTTCAAGCCTAGATTCAAACTTCACAGCTCAGGCCCATCTCTGATATCTAGCTGCCAACATTATTCAGGGTCTGTCAGTCTTTCAGCTTTCAGTCAGTATTACACCCATAGTGATAGTGAGGACCAAAAAGTGTCCATATTAAAGTGACAGCAACATTTCTGGAGACCATACAGAGGAAGCCTAAGAAATAAGACAACAAACAAAGCCGAAGAGTTCAGCCAGGTAATTGCTGTGTTATGTGGAAATGCAATCAGATGCCAAAAAGTGATAGGTACTTTACACACAAGAAGCAAAGTTTGCAGCCAATTCCTGCTCCCATTTAAGTCAGCAGCAAAATCCCGTTCAGTTTCTGCTCCAATATTTAATTAATTATTATTATTCTGGTTCTCTCTCCACCCAGGCACCAATAAGACAATTTTTAATCTATTACAAAGTAACTAAATTGATGGGGGAATCAATGGAGAGTTTTAGGTTTCCCCAAAAATGCCCCTCCCCTCACAATACTATGACAAATCACCTTTACCAAACAATACACAATTTACTGTAAAATTCATAGGAAATCTAGTAAATAATAATAATTGATCATAAAGGGCCTGATCCTGCTTCCCAAAGGACATGCTTCTTTCCACACCAAAAATTCCCACCGCAGTCAAGGGATGAAGGATTGAGTCCCGAACACAAAAATACGTTTCTCTGTCCTCCACATCTTTCTTCTCTAGTTAGGAACCTTCTACCAACTACCATAACCATTTTAAAAATACAATCATTTTAAAATATTAATGATACTTGAGTAATAATCACATAATAATAAATAGCCTAGAATAAATTTTACAATAGAACCGGGAATAAAATAAAGTGTTATAAAAATCTCCTTTGTAAAGCAAGTATATCTGGGAGGCGGGGGTACTGAGATAAATAAGGCACTGCAATATTCAATGAAGATGTAAATTCAAGGCTAATTCAACATACAAAAAGGTTTTCAGATAATATAATGATATTGCTGAACTGACAAATAACGCATGCTTATACACACACACACACACACACACACACACACACACACACAGCAAAAGCTTCTGTCCTTAATTCCCAAATAGTCATTTGTCGTGGTAGCAGAGCAATGCATCGTGGGACAGATACTGAAGCTACTCCTAAGCAAAAACACCGGTGGGTCGGAATTTCCCTGCTCTTTTCAGTTTAAGTTACCCCTCCTCCTTTTTCCTTTCCAATACTATAAGAGTTCCCCAAAAAAGGGGACCTAAAGTTGCCCGTTTCAGTATTTCTTGCCAGTGTTAACTTCACTGAAATGATAAAACAGCTCTCTGAGGGTCCATTGTAACTTGGAGCATTAAAACTTACCCATTAAATAGCTCAGTCTAGTCTGAAACAGAGATGCCTGAAAACAGGATTAAACAATAACCGGGCACGTGCAGCAAGTACTCTTATCAAAGGATCTTACCAAGACCTCCAAGAATCTTGTGAGACAGGTAAATACTGTTCCCATTTTAGAATGAAATAAGGCAGACGAAAGTGCCCTGATTGCCAGAAGAGCCTATTGGGGTCAACCTCACCTCTGAACGTCAGACTTGAGCAAAAGTGACCTGAGCAAAGGGTACGTCCAGACTACCCGCCGCATCGGCGGGTAGCGATCGATGTATCGGGGATCGATATATCGTGTCCCATCTAGACGTGATATATCGATATCTGAACGCGCTCCCCGTCGACTCCGGAACTCCACCAGAGCGAGCGACAGTAGCGGAGTCGACGGGGGAGCCGCAGCCATCAATCCTGTGCCGTCAGGTCGGGAGGTAAGTCGAAATAAGATAAGTCAACTTCAGCTATGGTATTCCCCCTAGCATCAACCACGCAGTGTAGACCAGGCCAAAGTCACAGAGCCAGTGTCACAGACAGGAATAAAACCTGACTCTCTTTCTCCCACCATAACTACTAAACAGCACCACCTCCCAGCTGGTGTTCAGTCTGCTATATGAATGCTTTGTACATGGCTTTTCTTACACACATCTGTGAAAAAGCACATTCCAATAGCCCCAGCTTGGTATCACTGCATCTTATTGATTTCCATGATATCTAGTCACAGGCATACTCACACTGCAATGCATAGGGCAGAAACAGCCTGAAAAAACTCTGTGCTTCTATGGCAAAGTAGCCTGTTTTTAAATGCTAATAACAATCCTAATGAGATCCTGGGATGCATAACAAGGGAATCTTGAGCAAGAGTAGGGAGGTCATTTTACCTCTATATTTGGCACTGGTGTGACCACTGCTGAAATACTGTGTCCAGGTCTGGAGTCCATATTGAAGAAGGATGTTGATAAATTGGAGAGGGCTCAGAGAAGAGCCATGAGAATGATTAAAGGATTAGAAAATGTGTCTGATAGATTCAAGGAGCTCAGTGTGTTTAATATATTTAATTGAAATCTAACAGAGAAATGTATAACCTAAATGGCTGGAAGCTAAATCTAGACAACTTCAGACTGAAAATGAGCTATATATTTTTAGCAGTGAGGGTAATTAACCACTGGAACAATTTACCAAGGGTCATGATGGATTCTCCATCACTGGCAATTTTTAAAATCGATACTGGATTTTTTTTTTTAATATGCTCTAGTCCGGAACTGTTATGGGGAAGTTCTATGGCCTGTGTTGTATAGGAGATCACAATGGTCCTTTCTGGCCTTGGAATCTATAAACCTAAAGAATTAGCTCATACAGAAGTTAGAATGAAAGGTGTTGTTATAAAGCAGTGGTTTTGAACCTGGGAGTCCGCAGACTATGCTAGGGGGAGAGGGGGGTCCACGGAAGGTGGTTGTTACGACAGAACAGTGGTTTTCAATGTGTGGTCCGCGGACCCCTGGAGGACCACAGACTACGTCTAAGATTTCCAAAGGGGCCGCACCTCCATTCGAAATTTTTTAGCAAATGAAGAAAGGTTGAAAATCACTATTATAATGCAACGATTGATATTATTGAAATAAAGCACCCAGGAACAAAATTAAAACATTATGTGAATGTAATGCTCAAGGAAGGTGCTGAGTTAACAACCATGGAGACAGAATGTGTCCACAGAAGAGATACTTCATGGGCAGCACCTGTGAAGGGAAGGGGTAGGATCTTGCACAAACTGCCACAGTGTCTTAACCCTGACCTAGGGAGTCACCTCTATGGCCTTGTCTACAGTGGCAAGAACTAGACCTGTAACTCAGAAGTGCAGCTCCAACAATGGTAACACTAATAGTAACGCTAGTGTGGAAAGGACTCAAATGCTGACCCTGTCTACTGTAGAGCTTCAATACACAATTGTGCCAGTTAAGTTACATCATGGAGAGGAGAAGGGGGGCATGGTAGGTAAGCAGATTACAGGCTCATTTTTGCTAGTGTACAAAAGGTCTTGGGTGAATGGGTAATTCAGCATGCCCAGTCACTGTCTGCAGAGAGTGACACAGTTGTCATTTAGCACGGTGGGATTTCTGATGGAAATACTTGGCCTCCAGAAACAAGAGTGAGGCCAACCAGACCCTGCAAGAACTAACTTAATAGAAAAATCATAAAAGGAATAACATGCATGTGATGTGGAAGTACAACAGTAACAGTTTCTGCAGTTCATTCAACCTCTCAGAGCAACTCTAGAGAGCAGTTTAATTCTACATATATTCGCAATGCTGTGAAAGAGTCTGTCTGTCTGTCTGTCCACAGATGTTTTCAAAGCAGCTTATTACCAAAGAATCTAAGCACTGAGGAACGATTAGATTATGAAGATTTGTACAGTCTCTATTCTGCTTAGAAAGCAAGAGGAGCTTGGTTTGTGGGTGGATCCTGGGAGAGTGTCACTAATTTTATTTCTTGTATGCAGTGTATTGTAGCCATGTTGGTCCCGGTATATTAGAGACACAAGGTAGGTGTGGTAATATCTTTTATTGGACCAACTTCTGCTGGTGAGAGAGACAAGCCACCCAGAGCTCTTGTCCCTCTCACCAACAGAAGTTGGTCCAATAAAAAATATTAACTCACCCAACCTTGTTCCACTAATCTTATTTTTAATTTGAAACCTGCCACAGGTCATGTTGTAGAACTTAGTAGTACATTTTGGATATCAGTGACTTACTGAACTATAAAATAATCATGGAGTTCAGAAGAAATTCAGTGACCATAAAACATCGAACTTTTTATTTATTTTAAAACAAACAATCAAAAAATGTAGTCATATACATATTATTTTAGAAGAATTTCTCTGCACCATGATGTGTTCCAAAGAAGCATGAAGTGTTCATTACAGAAAGAACAGAGTGGAAGGAGTGAAATTTCAGCAGATTCGCTCTATTTGTAGATAGGGATGTTCTGAATGAGCACAACAATCAACATAAGATTTATTGAACAATGTAATGCACAGACCCAAAATTCATTTCTCTCTCTTGCTCTCTCTCTCTCTGTCACTCTCCCAAAAGAAAGAAATATAAAAGCGACAGAGGTTTTGTTACTAATGTTTGCATGAAAACCAAGAATTGGTTTTATGGTTCATAAAATCTACATTCCTTCCTCCTCCTCCTTCCTGACCACATTATTAGAACTTCCAAATTATGTTAAGGAGCTGATAGCTTTTTAAAAGTAGGTAGCCCAATTTCAGGCTCTGCAACCACCATTTCTGACCCACGTTCAAAGCCCTCTACTGGAAGATCAATCTAATGTAGTTCTGCTTTAACTCTGTAGAACACATGACACCACAGGGTGGACCATCCAAACATGCATTAAAGAAGCTGCTTTTGGTTTCTACTAATGAAGACACAGCAAGAGATCTTTGCAATGATCAGGAGGCCCACAGAGGGCTTGGCTGCAGGAGAGTTATTTCCCATGATGTTTATATACCAACACTAATCTTTGTCTACACAGATAAATAGTCTATAAATGGCTATTAGCCAGGATGGGTAAGGAATGGTGCCCCTAGCCTCTGTTTGTCAGAGGGTGGAGATGGATGGCAGGAGAGAGATCACTTGATCATTATCTGTTAGGTTCACTCCCTCTGGGGCACCTGGCATTGGCCACTGTCAGCAGACAAGATACTGGGCTAGATGGACCTTTGGTCTGACCCAGTATGGCCATTCTTATGTACACCAGTTTATTCCTGACTAGATTTTCCAGCCCCTAATACCCGCAGTTGGAACCATAACCAAAAATAGGCATTTGTCCAACCTTCTCTCCCACGTGTTGCCTATTTGTGGGGAAATCTTAGCTTTGCCTGCTCTCGTGTGGGAGAAGCAGAAGGGGTTGATCAATATAGGGAACCTCTTGCTTCAGGTTCGCTTTGCAATGTGCTTCCAACCACGGCATGTCATAACTTTAATCAGTATGGCCATGGTGTAACTCCTGAGCTCTACTCCGGTCTCTGCAAAGGACTCATTGTGTGGCCTTATGCAAATCACATACACCAACATTTTCCAAGCTGGCCACTTGATTTTGGAAGCCTGGATTTTTGAAAGACCAGTTTGAACCCCTTGGTCTAATTTCTGAAATGCTAAGCACCTAAAACTTTACCTGAAGGCAATGAGAGTAGTGACTGTAAGACATCCAGGACAAGGATTACTTCTTTATGTGGATTTATACAATGTCCACGGAATAGGGCTTCAATCCTGAGTGGGACTCTTGGAATTTGAGCTATACTTTCATCTCAGTTTTCCTATCTGTAATGTAGGTGTAAATACATACATACAACAGAGTGGTACTGTGCATCTTAATTCTGTGTTTGCATTGAACTATTTGGGATCCTTCGATGAAAGGTGCTGTAGAAGAGGTTTTTTTGTTTGCATGTTATGGTAAATGTCATCTATGGGTGTTTTTACTGACAAAGTCTCATTTTCTCCTATTGTTGGGTAAGTGAAACTCATGATGACTTGTATCACTACCACAAAAATTCCTGTTGATGTAGCAATTCTGGGTGAACTGCCGGGAGCCACTCTGTAGTAAACCCAGCAAATTTCATACTGAATTTCCTGTCGCCTCCCTTGTGGTTTCTATGTGTGATTGGGTCTTCACTGCGACAAGGGGTTACTTCAGAATACGTGGCTCCAAGGATTTCAGACTGTCATGAAAACCAAGAACTTGCAAAATTCTCTCCTTCCCCAGGGTCAGAAACTTGTCGTCTTTTTTTTTTTTTTTAACCAAGCCAAAAGAAAAAAAGTTTTAAACACAGAAAATGTAATCATAAGACTTTGCAAAAAACATCCCCAAGGTAATAATGAAACCAAAAACATTCCGATCTCACAGGAGAGGTTAGGAAGAGTGTTGGGATTTTTTTTTTTAAACACCACTGGAAAACTTTCCACTGCATTCCCATCCTTGTGCATATTCCTCACTGTAATGATTTAAGTCAAATTCTGAGTAGATGTCTTAGAAAAATACAAAAAAGGTCAAGAGCCCCCTTGGTTAATTTTGCTGGTTGCGTAACAAACTTGTGGGGTGGGGGCAATTTTTTGTCAGAATGACCTTCTAGGAGAGGAACTACTCCTCCGATTAAAACTCTTGCTGCCTCAGCCAGAATCCTCCTGCCACTCAAGTATCATCTTGCTGTAACAAATTACTGCTAACCCTGGATTACAGCTCTTTCCAAATCCCTCCTAGAGAGCAGGGAAATAAACATTCCCTCCCAGGATTCAGCACCAGTTGTTTCCCCTATCAATAATCCTTCCACAGCATTAGCCCATGAGGCCAGCAAGCCCACTCGCACCCATTTTCCTTTCAAACATAAGCTGAATGTCTCAATTGTCCATTAGAAAAGTAAAAGATGAAGGCTTTGCTTCCCCCGAAATCCTCACACAATGGTTAACTATCTCCACACACTTGTTATTTGACAGCAGACTACCAATGTCTAATCCAAATCACTCAGGGGAAGCTCATACCCTTCCCTCCCCCTCCACCACCACAAATTCCTTCATAATATACAAGCAAAAAAACCACACAAACCTATCATTCAAGGGAAGGATGAGGAACCTCAGTGAAAAAGAAAAGTATGAAGACAAAGCAACCGATAAGTCACAATAGTCATGGAAGAAATAACCAATATTATCATTATCACCACACACGTCCAGTGGACATAAAAGGGATAATATATTTAGGTAGAGGGAAAGATGTACCATGTGGGATTATGACAAAAGAAACAAATTATTTGCAAAGAAGTGTCACCTCCCATCCCTCCTTCCCACTCCTTCCCTCCCAACCCACCCAATACCTCGATATAACGCGACCCAATGTAACACGAATTCAGATATAACACAGTAAAGCAGTGCACCGGGGTGGAAGGACTGCATACTCCGGTGGATCAAAGCAAGTTTGATATAACGTGGTTTCACCTATAACGTGGTAACATTTTTTGGCTCCCGAGGACAGCGTTATATCGAGGTAGAGGTGTATATAAACTTTAAGTATAATTCTTTGGTTTCCACTTTGTGACTCTGAAAAGTTTCTCCAGAAAATACTGCAATACACTTTTCTGGAATTTAAATAAGAGATTTTTAAAAAATATTTTTCCTTACTACAAATGATTCAAGTAGATTGTTTCTCAGCATGTTTTTCTACAAGGAGCAAGCAAGAAAGAAATATTTTTTTCCAAAAGCAGGCATGGCCAGAAGTGAGTTATTCTCTATACAAAAGCACTGAATTCATGGACTTTCTGGAAAATTCTAAAAATCACGTTGCATGACTTAAAAGAGTTGTTTCCGGGTAGCAGTAAATTATGCACCAAATTTAGATTTTTTTGTAAAAAGGATCATACATAATATATATAATAGAAATATTTAATGCAATTTTGGGGTGGTTCAAGCACTCCTCTGCTGAGTTTGCATCCCCATGAGAGCTTGTGCTATATAGTGCACAGAAACCCAAAAGTAAAACCAACTAGAAAATGTTCAGGCAAAGCTTTGTAATCCCAACTGGTTAAAAGCAAAACAGCACAAGCGATGAAAAGTATTGTTAATTTCTTTCAGTTTTAACTAAACACAAGTCAGAGAAAAAATACTTCTCTGAAACATTATTTAAAAACAAAACCACCACAAAACCAACACACACAACACC
Source organism: Mauremys reevesii (assembly GCF_016161935.1). Lineage (NCBI taxonomy): Eukaryota > Metazoa > Chordata > Testudines > Geoemydidae > Mauremys > Mauremys reevesii. The sequence continues at coordinate 10,981,572 of NC_052629.1, read as the reverse complement.
CCACCTGCTTTAGAAGCACAAGAGTTGATTTTCCTTTGCAGGTTGAAGGGCAACATGTGTTGTCCTACATTTCTCCCCAAAGGAAGAAAAAAAAAATCAATCATCAAAATGCTGACTGGGAATAGACCCTTTTTCAAGCAGTCAGGGTATCAGTTACCCTCCACAATAGCTCATGTCCTGTGGGGACTTTGCCTCATGTGCCAAATTTTTGTGGTTCTGGAAGAGGTTTATTTTGGAAAGGTGAGGAATGCCTTTTCTCTAGCAACCAGGCTGAGAACACCCAACTCATTGCCCCTGGCGACCTAGACCACATTCTCCCCAAACATGCAGCATTCCTCCCTCCCCCACACCCCTGACATCTCAACCACTAAGCCACCCACCTCATCCAAAGTCTCAAGATTTGCATTTTATTACACTAAGGCCATGGACCCAAAGGTTAAAACAAAGGAGTCATCAGATCAGCCCTGAGCCTGCGAAGTCCTTAAATAGCCTAAATGTGGCTCACGTTGCTATATTTAGTGCAGAGATTTGAACTAGTTGGCCCACAAGGCAACTTTTTTTTTTTTTTTTTATTTAAGGGACAGTGGTTTTGGGTCACCAAGTATATGTGAAGCCTTTTTATGTTTATCATAACACACACACACACACACACATATACACACACACAAATAAAAAAGGAAACATAATAGTCGCATGTATTTGAAAAACAACTTCAACTTAAAATAACCAGAAAGCATAAAAGAAAGAAAGGGATATTTGACCATATTGGTATGTATCAAAGCTTTATGGAAATGAGTTAGCAAATCAAGTTCATGCTGACTTAAATACAGAAGTTCCAATAATACAGATGCTACCTGGGGTACAGCCCTTTCATGCAATTGGTAGACTCCTCACTTTGCAATGCAAGTTTTGACTAATATTTAGAAGCTGCAGTACTTTGTATTTAAGAGGGGAAGACGGGGCAAAGGGACACTGAAAACCATTACTTTTCAACAGTGCAGCCCATGATAGTACCTAAAAACCATGTATTTTGGAAGCGTTTGTAACAGTTAAAATAAGTACATGGAAATCAAGACATGGGTTCTATGCAGAGCTCCACTACCAACTTTGTGAGCAATATACTTTGTCTAGTGCCTCAGTTTACCAATCCATAACATGAGTTTAGCAAATCAGGGAGTTCTGAAGTTTGTTTATAAAGCATGCAAAGATCCCAACAAGAACAACAAGTATTAAGACTACTGTTTCAAAAAGGTGACAACATTGGATTAGGCACCGGTACAGCCTTGCCTACGAAGAGAACTAAACTGTACAGTTCGCATACAACATGGTGCATTTCTTTAAAATGATTACATAACACGGCACTTCATGCCATGTTAAAAATGAAAGCAAAAACCTACATGGTATAACAAAACTACACACAGTGAAATCTTCACAAAGCCCTTCCAAGAAAACTGCAATGCAACCTGTATTCTGACACCACCCAAGAGAGATCCTGCAAAAGATCACTCACCTAGAGATGCTTTTTAAGGAAAAGGTCATACCCAATTGCACTAGAAACTGCATGGAGATTAAGGAGATTGCTTAAACCAGACGGTTGCCCCAGGTGTTCAGGGAAGGTCTTGTTTTATTTACTTGGCCCATTTCTGGCTAAGTTGAGATTTCACTATAAAGAAGTTCTGTTCTCCCCCTGCATGCACAAACAGTAGGAGAAATGGAGGCCACTTTCCAGGACGCTCATGCAGAGCATGTCTACACTGTGATAAAAAACCCTCAGCGCAGAGTCTCCGAGCCCGTGTCAGCTGGCTCAGGCTCACAGGGCTCGGGCTGCAGGGCTCAAAATGTCAGTGTATATGTTTGGGCTCAGGCTGGAGCCCAGGCTGTCAGACCCTTTCCCCCTTGCAGTGTCACAGAGCCCGGACTCCAAACATCTATACTGAAATTTTATAGCCCTCAGCCTGAGTCAGCTGACGCGGGCATGCGTGGGTCTTTCATTGCCGTGTAGACTCTTACGCTATGTCTACGCTACAATTAAAAGTTCGCCGCTGGGCCATGTCTGCTGAAAGGGCTGTTTAATTGCAGTTGTAAATGGGGCTGTTTAATTGCAGTTGTAAATGCTCAGGCAGCCCAGAGTCCTCCCACTTTGCAGGGTAGGAGCCCAGACTGCAGGCCGAGTCTGAATGCCTACACCACAATTAAGTAGCCCCTTCGCCCAAGCCCTGCTAGCCTGAGTCAGCTGGCATGGGCCAGCCACGGGGTTTTTAACTACAGTGCTGACATGCTCATTGTGTTCTTATGTCATGCGCTGATAGATCATGGACTTCTTCCAGATTGGTACATGGAACGCAGCCATGTCAGTGGCAGGTCTGGAAAAGAGTTTAAAACATTAGATGGATAGATTAGATAGACAGATAGATTAGACAGATAGGTAATATTTTAAACTCAAATTTTAAACAAAAGGTCCTAGTTCAAGTCTTAGGTGTCAGCTACATATTTTAAGCTCTAGCCTTATCTGAAACTCCCAAAACTGCGGCTACTTGAGGTGTGTTACAGCTGTTCTGACTTTTAAGAAAAAATACACATCTTTTTATTAGGAGAGAGGGAGCAGGGGGGAAATCGACAGCTCTACTAGCCAGAGGCACTTTGCAAGCAGGAAAGTAGAACTCAAGATGTGGGCAGGCCTCAGGTTTCAGTGCCTGAGGGCACATCCAAGAGACACCAATGTATTTACTGAACAGCCGGTAAAGCAAAGACTCCAATCGTATAACATATAAGATGTTATAAGAATCCACAGTGAGTTTTCCAGGTTAAAGTTGGGAATACACTCTGGGGAAAAGAAGAGCGCTAGAGGTTCTCTATTTTAAAAGGGGGGAGGAGATAATTACATCTGGGTAATTGCAAATGGAGCAAGTAAAGATCAATGGGTTTCCCTTTTCATAGCAATAGTTTGAACATATATACACACAAACGCCCATTCTATTTCCAAGTTAAACTCCTAGGTGAATGGAGAGGAGAAAATGGGCTCCTGTGCATGTTTTTGATCATTTGACTAGATTGCACAGTATCTGTACAAGGACAATCTATTAAAGTCAACGTTCATGTGCGTTGAACAGCTAACTTCATCACCTCAGAGGAACCTTTCCTCGCAAAAGGCCTGCGAAGAAAAGATCATTACAGTGCATCCTGCTTCCATGTAAGCAGCTTACCACTCACATGTAATACCAGGCTTATTAAGCAACATGCAATGATACAATAGTTCCTAATGCACTGAAAATGATCATCACCCCTCCTCCTCCCCCAGCAACAGCATGTAGTTTGTAACCTCCTGTTTACAGGATGTTACCTGCAGGATAGAGTGAAGGGCAATTGCACTGTCTATCCAAAATATCACTGCAGGGCAAGTTTTGCTGCAGTGACTATTCTAGGGAAGGTGATTATTCAACAAATGTTTGGTTTCCTTTCCATCTACAGATTTAATCAGAACGGTTTATTAATTTTACTCTTCATTAAAAATCAAGTAGGCATGAAACAAACAGGAAAGGAATTCAATAGTTTAGCAATTCATGGCATTTTTCCATCAGAGGACAAGAATGCCAGGCAATGCAGGGCCTGATCCACGTTGAAGTACACTGAAGTTTAACAGGTTTTTTGCCATAGATTTCATGAGGGTAGGACCGGACTATAGATATAAACCCCACCCCGATGACTTACAAAGAGAGGCTGAGGGAACTGGGTTTATTTAGTCTGCAGAAGAGAAGCGTGAATTTGATAGCAGCCTTCAACTACCTGAAGCGGGGTTCCAAAGAGGATGGAGCTCGGCTGTTCTCAGTGGTGGCAGACGACAGAACAAGAAACAATGGTCTCAAGTTGCAGTGCGGGAGGTCGAGGTTGGATATTAGGAAACACTATTTCACTAGGAGGGTGGTGAACCACTGCCATGAGTTACCTAGGGAGGTGGTGGAATCTCCTTCCTTAGAGGTTTTTAAGGCCTGGCTTGACAAAGCCCTGGCTGGGATGATTTAATTGGCGTTGGTCCTGCTTTGAGCAGAGGTTTGGACTAGATGACCTCCTGAGGTCTCTTCCAACCCTGACATTCTATGATTCTATGACTTCAGGCTGGGGATTGTCAAAATGAGTTCAGTGCCCAACTCCCTTAGGTCCTTTGCAAATACCAGCATTTGAACTGCTGACTCATTTAGTGCCCAAACTGAACTTTTCTTGAAAGGATAATAGTCTCATTCAGACTCACTACAGCAAATAAAGTGACTAATAGTTTTGAAAAAACCTGCAACAAAACTATTACTTCTCAGGAAGGTAAATTTTGGTCTGTACCTATAGATTGAAGAGAGTTCTTTAAGTCAAGTCTTCCCTCACCAATAGTTGAAGAAAGCCATTAAAAAGCTCTGATGGGAGTTCAACTAACACATGATGATCTTCTACCACCCTTCCCCACCCACCACTCTACTTTAGCACTTAGAAGAATGTATCTTTGGGAAACCACTGTGTAGCTCTCAGTATAAGTGATGTCTCTCTCTTGTACAGATTTGCTTGAAGCTGAATGGAATCATTTAGCGGACTGATACTCTGCTATAGAAAGTAAATATCACATCAGTCATGAAATGTGCATGTACATGTTTATATATACACATGTACACTATAAATGTCATCTCAGTCATGTGTATGTAAATATGTTTTAAATCTTTAAATGCAATATGCCAGGAGCCTGATTGGTCAGAAATGCTGACCACTCCATTCAAATCAGTTGGAGTTGTGAATGCTCAGCACCTGCGAAAATCAGGCCCCAAGATTATTAACAGTACAACTATTTAGTATTAAAAGGAAGGTCTCCTGCTTGTCTCAATAACGTCAGCTTCAGAGACCAAGCCAAAGAAGCAAAGCCCGATTTTGCATCTCTTGCACGTCCAAAATTCCCATCAAATTCCATGGGAGTTTTGAGTTTGCAAAGAAAAGAAAAAAGAAAAGAGGGCAGGGCTAAGCTAACAGGATGGGGCCCAAAAGTGGCAAAAGTTGGCAATGGAAAATGGGCAGAGCAGCCAGCCATTCACCCCCAGAAATGTCAAGAACTCTCAAAACCTTTTAAAATAAGGGTGGGAAGGGAATGGGAAAAAAAAAATCTGGCAGGGGAAGTCCACACCTTACACTGTACAAATGGGACTGGGAGTAGCTGGTTTTTTTATTATTAACAGAAGCGGGAAAGGGGATGCTTTGCTGATATATTGAGACTAATTATTTTAGAAACAGAGCAAAACTAGAAATGACAAATAGTAAATGTAAAGCACAGGACGTGGCTATAAAGATGAATATCTGGACACAGCCAACGGCTAGGAGCACTGAATGGAATCGCTTTGAATACCTCTTCCATCGAAATGATCGTCTTTATGTCGTGCTGCTCACACTGGGGGTATTTAAAAAAATATATATATCTGTCCTTCACGAGGGTCTGGATTAATTCCAAATGCAAATGAAGGCCTTTTACAATATTAAGGTCAATTTCCAGGGAAATGTGGCTGAATTGCCTGTGTTTATTTCGGCTCCAGCAATGCAGCACAACCTTCAGTCAAGCTATTAACTTGAACGTTGAACTTCACAGCCGGGCTGTCTTTCTCAGCCATCCTTTTGATGTTACCTCCAAAGCAAAAGATCAAAGACTTGGAGTGTGGTGAGGGGAAGTCCCAGGCTCTTAGCCTACCAGCCTGTGAGATATGTTAAAATCCCGGCCAAAAGAGAGGGTGAGGGGGAAAAAGAAAGAAAAAGCAAGCAAAGGAAAACATCCAAACAGGGCAGTGACATGAGGAGCTGGTACAGTAAAATCCATGTGGCCATATCTACCCAGGTTCAACACAGACACCAGGGTATAAAAGTTTCCTCGTCAGCTTTATTTTTCAGGGCATGCTAAATACACTGCCTACATTTTGCACATACAGCCCCATCCTCCTCCTGGTTCTGGGTGAATCGCAGCCCTACGTTAAACTGTAATTCAGACAGTGTCAACAGACACCACAGATGGGGGCTAGTAGCAGGTTTATTATGTAAAGCTACTCAAGTCAATACAAAATTCAAACCTTCAGGATTTCCAGGGTTGGAAGGACAGTTTGGTGCTTAGGGCACTGGACTGGGACACAGGGTGGGATCTGGACTAAACTCCCAGTTCAGACTCAGACTTGCTGTGTCCCCTTGGGCATGCCACTTAAACTACCCTGTGCCTCAGTTCTCCATCTGTAAAATGGGATCATAATTCCCTACCTCAGAGAAGTGTCATGCAGAAGAAATCTATTACTTATTGCGAGGTGCGCGGACACCAAGGGGATGATGTAATTATCTAGGCAGATCTAAGTTTATATACCTCACGGCAGTTCAGGAGTGGAGGCATAAAGGTGGCTCAAAGTTCCCTGATCCTTAAGCCATCCTGCACTGGCCTCATTCCCCAGCTTAAAAGTAAAGCAGCCTCCGGGTTCATGGGGAAGTGCTTTGAGATCCCTGGATGAAAAGCACTGTGTACATATTATGAGAGCATCCAAGCAGTGTACTGTCTGCCCACCACATTTCAGTAGTGGTGAATTATGAATCGCTGTTTACTCCTTTGGGAAGAAAAGCACAACAGAAATGAAAATATTTAGAAAGTTTCATCCCATTCCCCCCCCCCCCCCCACACACACACACACAGACACACACCCTTTCATTGTTAGCTATGGGTTTGGGTTTGTTTTTTTAATATTAGTTTTCAGATTCTTTGCTGCCATTGCCCCCTTCCTGATCTTTTTATTGGTTTATTTATATTCCCATAATACTCAACAGCATTCCAGATTTAGACACTGACACTGGAGTTGACACGGTCAAAAGTGGATCCAACAGAGTATGTCTGCCAAACCAAGCCCCTCATCCATCAGCTGAAGTCCTTGTAACTACGGGGTCACGAAGGAATCAGAGACTGTTTTTCATTTCTTTCTGCTGCAGGCAACCAATGTCCGACTAACTGTGGAAACCAAAACCTCTTTTGCCTGTCAACTCATCTTTCCCTTTCCCCACCCGCATTAATTCAGCTCTTGGCATCCACCAGCAGAAAAGCCATGGGATTCAAACAGAAATTCTTCACAACAAAATGCATGGCATTAAGCAATAAGTAGGATATTCTGATTTTACTGTACTGTACTTACTCTTACTTAGCGCTAATCCTGCCTCCCTAGACATGGGGCCCAATCTCACTCAGAAAACTCGGTGGGAATTTCACTATTGACTTCATTGGAAGCAGGATCAGCTCCCCACATCTGTTGTACAGGGTGAATAATACTCAGAAAGAAAAACTAAACAGAGAGAACACCTTTCAAATGCACAGTGATACTCCAGACATGGAGTTTTTAGCCAATATCATATCTGAACGATAATTGCGAACAACAGATAAAGGGAGTTCTGTTTCCACAGAGCCTTTGTTATTTATCATCTGGTAGAAACGGCACAAAGGTTTAAGACTGTTTCTGCCTTTTTCAACATGGTCAGCAACAAGAAGATCCATCATAGCTTCTAAAGTGTAAGTTAAGAGCTGGTGAGCTTCTCAGTATGATTTTCACATATTACCTCTGCTTCCTCTTCTCCTGATTATTCTTGGATAAAACGGGAGGAAAAGCAAAAGGGGCAAACTCTGGCACACAACAGGCTAAGAGGAGGAGGGATCTCAAGCCATAGAACATGGAGCCAAAGAGAGGAGAGAGAGAAAAGTCAAGTACTAGCTGTTGCTCCACAGCACAGAAAGGATCCAAGATAAACAAGACCTAGACCTGGCACGTGATCCTGCACTACGTCATGGGCCCCGTGATAATGCACAAGGAGTCAGGATTTCTTGGCACAGAACACGTTATCACATAAACACACTGATGCCCTGGGTTTGCAAGAGACACAAAGGAAGGTGGACAAGAAATGGAGAGCGAGATTTACTCACACAATCGGCCAAAAACTGACATTCGGTGGAGGGGGAAACCAAAAACCTAAAGAGCAATACTTGGAGAAAACCTAACATGGAAACAAATTTTGCTGTATATCTCCTACAAGGGGAGATGTTGTTCAAAAACTATTCCTCCTTACATAATAATTGCAAGCTCTGGTAAGCAGAGGATCCAGTGTCAGGATAAAAATCATATACTTAGAAATCTGCACCGGTGCTAGTAACAACATATATTACTAAGACTTCTTTAAAAATCTAGCTGATTTGTCAACTTTCATGCCACTTGCTTATTTTATCCACTTCATATAGCTAGAATGCCCACTTTCCCTTTCTATGTTTAGTACATTTTACTTCCTGGTTCTCAAACACTAAGCACAATACTACCCAACGGTGCCTGGGAATTTTTACCGCCAAGAAGTTTGTTGAAACCTGAAGAGAACGAAATAATTCAGACAGAAGCTAACAAAATTAAAATTTTGTTCCTATAGGCTCCAATCCAGCAAAGCCCTTAAGTACCTAGGTATCTTTAAGTACACGAGAGGTCCCATCGATTTCAATATGCTTAAAATTACAAAGGTACTTAAGTGCTTTGCTGGATTGGTGCCCAAATGATATTGACAGTGTCCCTTAAGTTTATTAAAGTGCACATGTGGCAAGAAGACCATTAAAGCCGCAAAGCAAGCGGCTTTCAATACTGTCGGTTCTATGTACAGGAATCAATATGATTTACTTATAAAATGCCCAATCTTCCATTTGGATTTTTTACTCCTGACCCAAGCGCTCCCTCCCCTCTTCTATCCAATCCAAGATGCTGGAGAAGCATGTGTTACACAGAGGGGAAATCCAGGTCAAAACAGAGAGACCTGGAGGGAGTTAGAGGAGAATGTCACGTTCCACCCACTTTCCCCATCTAGAACCGAAGTGAAAAGTCACCGCCTTCAACATGTAAAAATTCTCACAGCATTAAATCCCTCATAATCCCATTTAGCAGAAACAAGGTAGAACACTGTGCTAATGCTTAAGATATTTTAGTCTTTTAAGAAGGTTCATTTTGTTTTTTTAAAAACTGCTACTCTTCTACAGGACTAGGGATCAGATTAAAACCGTCTTCATTTCACCTCTGCTGCAGAGCTCCTGCTTTGGGGGAGGGCAAGGGCAGACAGGCGAGCACCTCCGCATCCCTAAATTTAATTATTCTTTATAGCAGCATATATGCATACAAATCTATTCTGAGCCAATCCCCTGATAAATGCACTTGGTTAGTCTTAAAACAGCCACCCCAGTGGAGTAATAACTATAAGCATTTTCCATGACACGATATACATGTTGGGATGTGTGTGCTCCTCCCTAAATGAAGAGTCATAGACCCAATTAGTGACTCAGCTCCCAGCGGAGGTGCTATCAGTGAAAGCAGTCCATCCAGCTCCCCCTCGGCGAATGACCTATCAACTCCAGTACAAGCTATATGCTCATGTCAGTCACTGAGTTTCTGCTTAGCCCACAGGCATTTTTCCTGTTTTAAAGTTTCTATTAACTCCCTACTGATGTACCCTAAAAGAATTTTTAAGGGCTTGGAAGCACATAAATAAAATAGACTTTGTTGGACCAGCACAGCATATGAAAGCCTTTCACCTGCAGTGGTGGTGATAAAAGTTTTAAATGCAGCTGCATATGCAGCCCCTCCATAGATTTAAGATAGCTGGGATGTCTGACCAATCAGTAATCTGCTGCAACTGAGCCAGCACAGTGGACACTAAGATAGACATCAGGATAGGACTGGGGGTTTTGGCTGTGGCAAAGCCCACTTTAGCTGCCAGGCTCAGAGAGGCTGCTAGCCTGTGTGGTGATGATAAGAAAACTGGAAGAGGAAAGGGAGACGGCAAGGAAGAAAAAAAATGCAGGAGGAGGGAGTGTGACTTTGTGCAAAACCCTGAAGCAGAAAAATAAAGGTTTGCTTCAAAGCTAACACCATGCACTAAACCTTCTGCCCTGCTTGCTCTGCAATGAGCACACGAAACTTCAGATACCCAGCACTTCCAGGCAAAGCTGCGAGTCGAGTCTCCAGTGGAAGTGACCCGATATCATTTGTTGCACTCCCTGAAAAGTTCAAAGCACTGAAAAATGTAGGTGTACAGAGCTGTGATGTGTCCAAGGTGTAATATGCCACAGTAAATGCCATACATTTAATGACGTCAGAAGCCCTATTAAAATAATATTATATGACACACATTATTATTTGGGGATGATAACTTTTCATCTCCAAGGCGTATTACTTTTCATCTTCAAGGCGTATTAATAAGTTAACTCTCACCACACCCATTCTTTGGAAGGGGTCATTTCAAGAGGGATGGTCTCCGTTTAAAATGCATTTCTACCAAGACGCAGGCACAACCTCTTGGGAGAATCCAGCAATCAAATCCTTCACCTGCGTTCTTCTGGAAGAGATCAACCCATTCTTTCCCTGCACCAACTTTCCCACCCAGCCCCACTGGAAAACTGAGATTATAAAATATTGTACGCCATCCACTCTTTTATAGAGCATACCTAGGGACTGGTTGGATTCCCAGGGTTCATGAAGGAGAGGAAGACCTGCCTACACTTAAAATTTACCCTCAGGAACTTATGAAGATCATACTGCTTAATGCCAAATGATTTCTAAAGCCTTACACTTCATATCCAGGTAAAAGGATAAAACACCACAAAGATTAACCATTTAGCACAATAAGCTAACAAACACAACACATCCAACTCGTAAACTGTTTTTTATATCTACGACCCAAAAGTCACAGACGAGATCTTTCCTCAGCCCTTACCTAATGAGCTGAGATAACTCAGCACAACTTTGGTAACCTAGTTAATTTTGTACCCAGGCTCTCTTCTGTCTCCCCTATGGCTGTGTCTACATGAGACTTCTTTTCTTAAAATTTCCCACCATGGGTATCACGAGTGCAGACCCAACCGTAGACCTGCTCGGAGCAGTGGCTGGCTTACTCTACGGCTCCCGCCATTATCACCACTGGTTTTCACAGATTCCAAGGCCAGAAGGGATTATTGCGATCATCTAGTCTGACCTCCTGTATAACCCAGACCACAGAACTTCCCCAAAATAAATCCTAGAGAAGATCTTTTAGAAAAACATCCAAACTTGATTTTAAAAAATTGGCAGGGATGGAAAAATCCATTGGTAAACTGTTCCAATGGTTAATTACTCACTGTTAAAAATTTACATCTTTTTTCCAGGCTCAATTTGTCTAGCTTCAACTTCCAAACACTGGATCATGTTCTACCTTTCTCTGCTAGACTGAAGATCCCTATTATTAAATATTTGTTCCCCATGTAGGTACTTCTAGATTGCCATCAAAGTTATCCCTTAACTTTCTCCTGGTTAAAGCGAACTAGATTCAGCACTTTGAGTCTATCACACCAAGCTAGGTTTTCTAAACCTTTAATCATTCTCATGGCTCTTCTCCGAACCCTCTCCAATTTATCAACTTCCTTCTTGAATTGTGGACACCAGAACTGGATACAGTATTTCAGCAGCAATCACATCACTGCTAAATGGGTCAGTAGTAACAGCTGTGGGAAATTAAGAAAAAAGTCTAGTGCAGAGAAGGTCTCTAGTTCCCCATCATAAATATCAACCTTTCTGTTTAGCATGCTCCAAAGCAAACTCCAGCCTATTGGGAAACATGAGTTTCATGCAGCTAAAGGGAAGTTGACCCATATGACTTTTAAAAAAAATAAATAGGCAGATATTAGCTCTGTCTGTATCCCTTGCTTTCTTTACCCCACTCTCCCCCTGCACCAGAATATTATTCTATAGACATTTAGATACTATGGGTCCCACACTTTCATAGACAGAAGTCCGAGTGAAGTCATGAATTAATTATCCATAAAAAACCTGAAACTATAAGAAGAGTAGAAAACCAAAGGAGACATATTGAATGTTGTGCTGCTCAAGATGATCAATAATCTTACCATACCAGCCCCCAACCTTTCCACGAGAAGAAAAATTCCAGGAGTCCAATACATACATAGACCATCACAGACAGCCACAGTAACACAATAGGGACCTTATTGATCAAATATAGCCTATCTTTATAATATATGCAGTATAAAAACTGTTTGTTTGTTTTAACAACATGTGCACATGTTTTCAGGAGGCAAATTAAACAACTCAGACCATTATCAGGGGATATATCAACCACTCTGGACAGCAACATAAAGTTGGTTGCAACAAACTTGAAAAAGAAAAAACCCTTTATGTACTCCCTGAGACCCTGGCCCTCACTCTAAGTTTTAACATGCTTCCCCAGCTAAGCCACTCAGGCCCTGGACTCACATAACTGTCTACAGCTGCTGTCGATTGATTTAATTCCCCCCGATAATGGTCAGAGCTGCTGGCAGGAACAGTGGCGATAATAAAACCACCCAAAACCTTGCCTAATTTACAGCAATGATTGCATTTTGATAGTGATCTCGCATGTATATAGCGCCTTTCATCCAGACGGGAATCCCAAAGTGATTTACAAACTTTGGAAACTGGCTGTGAAAGCGTATGCATCGGAATTACCAGATGCAGCCATATATAAGGCGAAAGAGAGATATGGTGGGTACCAATCACCACTCAATCAGTCTCCTTCTTTGGTGACTCCTTGGCGCCCTACTAGACCTACCCAAGTGCACGCTTGTTCTCCTATAGGATTTTTTCCCCAACATGCCTTTCTGGGGCTAGTCCTTTATATTTGGCAAGAGTCAAAACAGCTGCAGCCCTGAAGTGGCCATTTTATAAACTGGCAACTGCTGGCCACGTCTCTCTCTCCTCCAGCTGCTAAGCACCTCTTATGCATTCCACCATTTTCCCCCTTCTTACTGATGTGATAGCCCGTTCTCATTCAGCACCAACGTCAATATACCCGGCATGATAGAAACACTTACTCCAGTAAGTTAAAATCCATATACCCAACAGTTTAGGACAGAAAGTGAAGAATACTGTAGCCAGTTGAAAATGCAGAGTGAATTAGCATTTCATTAGTTGTCCAAATTGGAATATGGCCAGGATAGAGGCTTTTTACACCACTTGTTGGTGCTTTACCAAGATCTTCTTCCAATACATTCAGCAATAATAAATCCTAGAGCACTTCCAAAAGCAGACAAGCAGCCACGTGCAAAGCTGCAGTTACCAAGACATACAGCCTGTACCACGGAATGCAGGTACTCTGGGAATGAAGGAAGTGGTCACAAACTTCAAGTTTTACCAGGACAGACAAAAATTAAGTTTCACCAACAAAAACTTGCAGAATTTAGAGAAAGAAAAAGCTAGTGGGGCTCCTCTTTGGGCAGTGCGCATCCCTGTGCTTTGTCCAGTCTAGTTTTAAATGTTGAGGCTAAATCTCCTCTTGCACCAACATGAGTCAGGAGTAACTAGGTCAACGGAGTTATCAGTGGCAAGGGTGATACCCAAAATCAGGTCCTACGTGTGCAATTCCACTCCAGGATGCGCAATCAGCCTCAGCCAAGCTGGTCCTCACTAACAGAACTCTGCAACAGAATAATCAAAAATACTCCTCCCCTGACTATAACCCTGGAGCTCTATGTCCAGTACCGTATGCAGCTGGTGGATCCACAATCGTTGCAATCATTCAGGGTTGTGAGACGCATGGGCAAATATTGTATTGGAGCTGTGTAGAGTAACTGAAGCTCGGACCCGCTTAAAACCAGGCAGAGGTTCAAAGTGGCTGTGAGCCTCATCCTGGAAGTTCAGCAAGTTTGTTCATACAGCTGGGGAAGCCAGCAAGACTCCCACCTGCAAGCTAACCTCCCTCGCTTCCATCCCCAAACTCCCGGCCCCTGCTAACCCCTCTCTTAAAGCCAGCAGAGGTACAACTTCCCTTCCAGGCCTGAAGAGGGTTCCAACAGCCCTGCCATATCTGGTAATTCCTTCATCTGATAATAAACAGCACAGTGTCACGTAAACGTACAGGAGGCTTGCAAACATTTCACAATTAAAAGCAAATTAGTGTAAACATTATGTTTAAATAGACTGTAAGGAACTTCTCCTACTGTCTCCTGAGCTGCCCCCTCCTGCAGTCATACTTCCATACTGTAATATCTCACATTTAGTAACACTCTGTCTGCTCTTTATAGCTCTTTGCATCCAAGGATCCCCCGGGGCTTTAGTAACACTGAAACACCATTGTGAAAGTAAACAAGTGTTATCAGACCCATTTTACAGCTGGGAAAAGTAAAGGGGAAAAAGGTTAAGATCAAACATGAAGCCTGTGGCACAGCTGGGAATAGAACTCATGTCCTGAAGCACTCACAAAGATTTTAGTCCTGAGAGGGGCTGTGCAGCCATAACTCACAGATCTATTCACCCACTGTAGAAATGCACCTCCCTCTGGGGAAGCATGCAGGAGTTCCTTAATATTCACACCGCAACTCTACACAGCAAGTAAACACGGCCATAACTAATTGAAACTGCAGGGGAAAGCATAGGTGCAGCAGAATTTACTCAAGTGAGAATTTTGGCTAGAATATTGAAGCTAACACCCAAGTCCTTGGGATCTCTAATGACAAGTGATCAGGATCTTGGTTTTACATCTCATCTGAAGGACAGCACTTCCAGCAACAAAGCAAACAGCACCCTGTCCCTCCTCCACTCCCACACCCGTACTATACTGGGATGCAGCTTTGTTTTGATCCATGAGGAAAAAAAGGAGTATCACATATACCAGGCACCGCTTCCCATCTCCACTACACTGAGTCATAACTCAGATGCCAGGTTGCACAAGATTATCTTCCAGCAATAGAACCTGGCCCTATCCGAGCTTCTCAGTTAAGTTGAAGAGGTTGTTTGGGGTTTGGATTTTTTAGTTCCTCCTAGAATCCCCAGCATTCTTCCTTTATTGCCATCCCAGTGATCCATATCTGGTAGGCCAGTCCCTTGGGCTGGGGCCAACCAATACCATATTAGAGGGTGTCGCAGGTAGGGGTGAAAGTGGATTGTTTTTGCTCGCTCCTCTCAACAACCAGCCCATTCCCTCCACCAAGAGTCTAACTTTGCCACCATCCATAGCATTCCCAGAGATGAAGGCTGTCCTGATGCTGCTGTGATGTTGCACCCCATAATGCTTTATGGAAATATCCTTATGAATGTATATATAACATAACACAACTGGAATTTGTTTTATGCCACATATGCCATGTAACATATCTCTGTAAAGGTTATGATCTACTGAATATAGTCATCCTATTCATATGCATGTATCATTTTTGTATTCGAAGTTATGAATATTGACTGTGTACTTGCTTGATTTTAAGTAGTCTTAGTAAGGGATTTGGTCAGCTTCTTAAGAAAGGAATTTGCACGTTAAGTGCCCAATCAAGAAACACTTAACGGACAATGAAACCTTGGAAGACTCCAATTCACATAAGAAGTCTACCTGGGGACTTTCAAGGTAGCATGTGAGCAATGGCTGCCACCTGTAATGTTCTGAGTCATGCATGGACATGTGACTTGCCCATGTGACTCCAAAACTCCATCTTGCAGATGGATTCTGCATAGGAGAGAGAAGGGGGTCTCCACCCACAAGAGAAAGTCTATTTAAGCCCCTGGGAGACCCCTCCATTTTGTCTTCAGCTGGCTCAAGAGGTAGCTTCTCCACCCCCAAAAGATACCTGAAAGAAACTGGAACAAAGGACAGTAACCACAGGGGTGTGAGTGATCACTGGATCCAGACTAGAAGGAGGCTAGTCTGTAAAAGAAACTTATTGGAACACCTCTGAGGGTGAGATTTCATCTGTAATCACTTTCTTATGATCTTTGATCATCAGCAGGTAACATCCCATCACCAGTGGTCTGTGATGGGATGTTAGATGGGATGGGATCTGAGTTACTACAGAGAATTCTTTCCTGGGTGCTGGCTGGTGAGTCTTGCCCACATGCTCAGGGTTTAACTGATCACCATATCTGGGGTCGGGAAGGAATTTTCCTCCAGGGCAGATTGGCAGAGGCCCTGGAGGTTTTTCGCCTTCCTCTGCAGCATGGGGCATGGGTCACTTGCTGGAGGATTCTCTGCAGCTTGAGGTCTTCAAACCACAATTTGAGGACTTCGATAACTCAGACATAGGTTAGGGGTTTGTTACAGGAGTGGGCGGGTGAGATTCTGTGGCCTGCGTTGTGCAGGAGGTCAGACTAGGTGATCATAATGGTCCCTTCTGACCTTAAAGTCTATGAGTCTATTATGAGTCTTACTGTATTAGGTTTAGACTTGCGTATTTTGTTTTATTTTGCTTGGTAATTCACTTTGTTCTGTCTGTTATTACTTGGAACCACTCAAATCCTACTTTTTGTATTTAATAAAAATCACTTTTTACTTATTAATTAACCCAGAGTATGTATTAATACCTGGGGGGGGGGGGTCAAACAGCTGTGCATATCACTCTATCAGTGTTATAGAGGGTGAACAATGTATGAGTTTACCCTGTATAAGCTTTATACAGGGTAAAACAGATTTATTTGGGGTTTGGACCCCACTGGGACCTGGTCATCTGAGTGTTGGAGACAGGAACACTTCTTAAGCTGTTTTCAGTTAAGCCTACAGCTTTTGGGGGACGTTGTTCAGACCTGGGTCTGTGTTTGTAGCAGGCTAGCGTGTCCTGGCTCAAACCAGGCAGGGCGCTGAACTCCCAAGCTGCCAGGGAAAACAGGCTCAGAGGTAGTCTCTCAACACATTAGGTGACAGTCCCAAAGGGGGTTTCTATGATTCAACCCTTCACAGCTGCTTTATCCAGGAATTACGACAGGGGGCCTTTCGCAGCATCTGATCTATGCCAATGGCCTCCTGCACTCCTCTCGGACTCCTGAATACAGTTCTGACTGCCAGGCATTTGGGGATTTGTATCCCTGCAAGTGAAGCGAGCTGCTCGCAAACAACAGCACCCTTGTTCAGACACGCTTTTTAGCCCAATGAGGTTGCCCTCTAGAAATATTGCAAAATAAATACTTAAGCCTACCCATTGTGAGGTCTATATTCAACCTTGCTTACAGTACAATACATGCCACTGCACCATTGCATCTGTCAGCTGCCCTTACAACCTCCTCTACTAGTACACATTCCACCTGCACTGGGAGATTTCTTGATGAATCAGAAGGAAAAATCCATAAGCTCTTTGAGTGTGCGGGGGAAAAAAGGGGAGGAGGGAAGAGAAGACTTGCCCCCACCCCCAAATAAGCAAGAAAAAGAAGCCTCTGAAAGAACAAACAGAAGTGGGTGAGGGAAGGTTTGCAAAATAAATTGAGTATTTAAAGGGACACAATCAAGATAAAAACAAAAACAAAACACATGGTTAAAAAATCTTCATTACCAGAGATTTATTAAAGCTGCAGGATTTTTTTTAAATCTAACTATATTTTTTACCCTCCATAGCATGTTTTTACTTTTTTTTGCACTTCATTCAGCTTTAACAGTGAACACTGACTGGTCAAATTTTGCTCTCTGGTTCCTGGGCTCAGTCCTGCATTTCTCAGACTCCAATCCTCTTGGTGGATCACTCTCATGTGGGAATTCTTGGTGCACAAAGAATGCAGAATCCAACCTCTTTTGCAAAAGTCAGTCGGACTTGGGTTGCTCATTAGACATACTTAACACTTGGTAAAGCACCCCAGATCCTTTCATACCTGCTCCTGTATCTTTTACTTCATACATCTGGTGAAGTGGGTTCTAGCCCATGAAAGCTTATGCCCAAATAAATTTCTTAGTCTCTTAAGGTGCCACAAGGACTCCTCGGTTTTTTTGCTGATACAGATTAACACGGCTACCACTGAAACCTGTCACAAAGAAGCTTGTAATTCTAGGGGTTTGTTTGTTTTTGTTAAGTAAATTAAATCAGAATCTGGGTTAAAACATTTTAAAGATCTATTATCCTCACTGGAAATATTAACACAGATGATGATGATGAAGAAAATGGACTTGAACTAAGTGCAGTTTTCCCTTCCAGGACGTCAGAGTGGTTAGGAAAAATACATTTCAAATTAGAAACAGATTCTATCCTGGGTGGGAGAAGAAGGTGGATGGTGTGGGGAACAGGATTATTTTGATCGCCAGAGGAAATCCTTAGGAGAAAGCCACAAGCTACAGAGACAGCCAAATGTGGCTTACGAGAGGGTGGGGCAGGTTTCTGGCCTAGCCATAGCCCAGATTCTAACCTCCAATTCATTCCCAGATTGGCAAGGGATGGGAATGCTGAGGAGCCAGAGCAAGCATTGCAGAGGGTAGGCCACAAAGGACAGAACGCTTTGTGTGGCTCAGCAGCAATCTGTCTTGAAGGATTATGGAGCAAGTGTTTTATAGGCTCCCCAGAGAGGCCCGTTTAGTTGAAAGGTGCCGTAGAAGATATGTGCATGGAGGGGGGTATATTTGCCGTCCTGAGGGAGCCAACTACTACTCCCTAGACCCCTCACTCCCAAACTCTATTGGTTCATGTGCCACCTGCTTAATGATGTGAAGTACAGACGCTCCTCGGTTTACGCAAGCGTTCCGTTCTGGAACACCTTGCATAAGTCGAGTTTTGCACAAGTCAGGGACGTACACCTGACAATTAAGCACCGCCCCCCCCCCCCAAAAACCACCCACTTACGGGACTTACAGAACTTTTCCCGTCAGTGCGGGTTTGCGTACGTCAGGTTTGTGTAACCCAGGGAGCGTCTGTAAATGGTTGGAACATCAAGCTCAGGTACCCCAATTTGGGAACCCATTGCCCTAGCGTATAAAATGGAGAGCAACACCCCTTTTATTTTACTGGGCTTGGTACACTGCCAGGACCTTAAATTTCCATAAATGGCTATTAGCCAGGATGGGTAAGAATGGTGTCCCTAGCCTCTGTTCGTCAGAGGATGGAGATGGATGGCAGGAGAGAGATCATTTGATCATTGCCTGTTAGGTTCACTCCCTCAGGGGCACCTGGCATTGGCCACTGTCGGTAGACAGATACTGGGCTAGATGGACCTTTGGTCTGACCCGGTACGGCCTTTCTTATGTTCTTATGTTCTTATGACCTTAATCACACTTCATTTTCCAGTTTCTCTTGCAAAAACTGCAACACGTCCATAAAATAAAAAAGAGAGGCACACGAAAATGGGCTCTGGACTAATGGGCAGGCACAACAGTGTTCAACATTTATAACAAACATCGCTGAAAAGCACTCCCTTCCAGAAAAGCCTTAACAAACAAAATAAATCTCAAGCAATCCTTGGAATTTGCAGAGAGCGACTGATAAACATGCTAATCTTCTCTACTATTGAGAAGATTCATCTTCTGGACACATGCTAGCTTGGGATGTAGTCAACTTTTATCATTATTCTTAATAAAGTTTTTACTATCATGCCAACCCAAATATTCAGTCTGATGTGATGACCTTGTAAAAACAAAAGGTTTGAATCACTGGTTGTGGTGGGGAAAGGGGAAGGGAGAGCACAACCAGTTTTCTGTCCCTGAAGAGACAGAAAAATCCACGTTCTTCTCAGCAATGCTGAGTCATCACAGAAGGGATTTCCAATCTATAAATACATCTCAAAGACACCTACAAGATGCCATCCTCCAGCCAAATTACCACTTGAAATCCCATCTCCCCCAAAAGTAGAGATTCTATTCCATTCTAGCAGTGTGTATTAAAAAACAAAACAAAAAACAGTGTCCAGAAAGACAGGAAAGGTTATGCACAGCAGACAAGGACTCCGATTTTCACCATAGCAACGAGCCTATTTATCATATGGCCTACCTGAATCAAAGAGCAGCAACAAGAAGCTAAATGCAAGGCTAGTGGTACATTCAAGCACTAAGATGAAGAAGCAGCTTACACAAGCATGGCAATGAAACACTTCCAATTACATTACATGCACAATTATTAGCGTTTACTCTGAATCTCCTTTTTTCTTTTTATCCCAGGTAAGAGTAACAGGGGGAAATGAATTATTAAAAGGTTCAAGTACACAGCGGAATCAAAAGAAGGTGACCTCCTTAGTGCACTGGCTTTTAAAGAAGTGACTTTAGTTACAGGATATGGTGGCTAAGCAGTAGAGAAGTGGGTGGGTACGTGTGAATTGCTGACATGCTGTCAGGTATATTGCAAAACATGCATGGGTAAGAGTCTGAGAAGCTGGAAAAGCAGCAAAGAGTCCTGTGGCACCTTATAGACTAACAGACATATTGGAGCATGAGCTTTTGTGGGTGAATACCCACTTCGTCGGATGCATGTAGTGGAAATTTCCAGGGGCAGGTATATATATGCAAGCAAGAAGCAGGCTAGAGATAACGAGGTTAGTTCAATCAGGGAGGATGAGGCCCTCTTCTAGCAGTTGAGGTGTGAAAACCAAGGGAGGAGAAACTGCTTTTGTAGTTGGCTAGCCATTCACAGTCTTTGTTTAATCCTGAACTGATGAGAAGCTGGATTTATCTACATAGCTGCTCCCAACATTTTAAAGAGAGAGACTCAGTAACTGTTAAAAAGGATTCCCATCTAATATCAAACTCTGAAGAATAATGTTCGTCTTGAAGATTTAAACCGTTATAATCCAGATGTAACAGAGAAGATATAAAGGGAGGAATTTAAAATTACAGTAAGTCTCAATGCAGCCATTGTTCTTCAGAGTTTGATACTACAATCTTCTGAAAGAATGCTACTCCATCACACACAGTTTGAAAACCCTGAGTGTGGCTGAATTATATATATGTCTTAGTGAGAAAAATACATGTGCTAAGCCACACGGAGAATCCCATGCTCACCAGTCCTCAAAATGTCGTCAGTCTGTCTCGCCTTTTTTTTTTTTTTTTAAATAAAAAAAATATCTGCAATGAAATGGCCAAGCAGTTGCAGAAAGATTCTGTTACACAAGTTTCAAGTCCCTTTTTTAAAACAGGCTATTTATTAAAAGGAACAATGGGAGTCACTCCATAGTTGAGGTTGACGCTAGCTTCCCCACTAGAAATCCTATTTTCCAGCATATATTTTTGCAGACATTATTAGGAACCAACATTTATTTTGTGTAGAAGGCATAACTCGTATGGGCCAAAAGCAACTGATAAGCATTGTATGGTGGTGAGGAACTGGATTTTAACATTTTGTTCCAAAATTTCTACCATTTGGGTTTTGACAGAGATATATAAGTCATTACTAAAGTAAGAGTCATATTGTTTAATAAAACAACTGTGTAATAAAACCCTTTATCTGCAAGGCACTCCTGAGGATCTTACCAATGTACCCACACTGCATTTTTTTAATCTGGCACTTTTAAAAAAAGGAACAAGATTCAGTAACAGAAGCTTTACAATGTTATAAGAACACAGAACATGGGTGGTGGCTTCAAGTGAATTACCACGTGGTAGAGGAGGAGGAATGAGATCAGAGGCTAGAATGGAACCTGCAAGGTCCCTACGTTACAACCAACTGCACTGCAAAGTCATGGGCCAAATTCTCTACTGATTTAAATGGGCAGAACTCCATCCGGCCCAATGGTGCTAGGCCTGTTTACACAGCAAAGACTCTGATCTCATGTCTACAGCACATGATGACATGGAGAATAAGAAGTGCAATGGTATGGCAGAATCTGTACTAAATGTACAGGTCTGCCACCTCGTAAAAAAAAAAAAAAAAAGTTAATTTTTTTCTTAAAGTGAACCAGGTGAAGGTGAAAATGTTAATATGAACCAAAGACAGTGGGTGAAGGGGAGTGACATCTCAGAAGTTAGCAAGAACTGGAAAAGACCTATTGGATCAAAGAAGCTATCACCTTGCAAGGATACAGTCCTGCTTGATCAATAGGGTGACCAGATGAGAGGAAAAAAATATCAGGACACATTGGGGGGGGGGGTCTGCCAGCAGAGCAAAAAACGGAGTACCGCGAACTATCGGGACAAATTGTGTGGGACAAACACCTGAATATTGTGACATCTGGTCACCCGATTGATAGAGGACATAACACATGTTAAAAAGGATACTTCGTTGTGCAGATCAAGATTCCTTATTGGTGATAAAAAGCAGTGAACATTATATGACACACAGGACATCTTGCAAGATTTTGTTTTTTAAAAGCCTTCATTTGGGCATGGAAGCTGGTGGCTCTTACTCTTAATAAGAGAATGGAAATTTGTGGGTGTTAGGTTTTGCAAACAGTCTGAAGTAACCTGCTAATACTGGCTAATTGTGTATTCACCCTTCCCAATCCAACGCTCAATGGTCCCTGAATTCACCTGAATCAGTTCATTGGGAGACAGATTCAAACCAGATTTAAATGACTACAATCTGGTGAACCACTTCAGCAGAGTACTCTAGTGCAGCAAAGAATGAAACCCTGGGTAGGTGAGCAACTTCTTAGTAGCAATATAACATCATTCACCAATTTTAAATAAGCCACGTTAAAGGCTTGTCTACACACAGAAACTGCACCAACTTAGCTTAAATAGGTTTTAAAACTGATTTAAAATGGTACAAACCCTTGTGTGGGCACATTAATTTAAAACAGGATAGACTGGTTTAGTTTGCACCTGTGAGTTTAGACATGCAGGCTACGCTGATATAAGCCAGGTTAAATCGATCTCAAAGCATGACATGCACACACAAAGTTGCACTGGGATAAGTAAACCAGTTTAAAAACAAAAACACACCTCTACTTATTCTGGTACAACTCTGTGTGCAGATCAGTCCTGAGTATTTTTATTCCAGTTTTACAGATGGGGAAAGTCAGACACAGCAATGAAGTGAGTTGCCCAAGGTCCCATATCAAGTCACGGCAATCTGGATTCTATTCTGGATTGCTGACTCCTACTTCTGTTCTTGAATCACTACACCCCACTTCTTCCTAGTTCAAGTATAGTTTCAAGTTCAGATAGTCACAAGAGCAGATTTGCTTAGAAGTATGCACAGACTAACAGTTCTCAAAACACAAGTAAGCTTTCAAAAATCTAATTGTGTGTGAAATGAAAAGGAAAAATCACTACAGTACATCCTCTTAGCTCCAGTCTGAACATTTTTCCACTGGAGAGGCAAAGCAACTGCAACAATAGTGACATCTAAGTACACAGGCCGATTACAGCTTTACTTTCAAAAGAGCTTTGATTGATCTTTTTTGATAGACCTGAAATAAATTAAACTAGATTGACTCACTTGAGAATGGACCGTAATCCCTTAGTCAGATCCCGGAGAACTCAAACCAAACCAGCTGTTAATTTAGGCTTTATAAGATAAAGCATGAGAAATCCAACCTGATGTACCCCAGAGCAACGGCTTACATCATCTCTGTGAGCAATCAACTTACTGCTTCTTTTAGGAACTAATCAGGGCTTTCTAGCATGTGGGTGCCAAACTTGCTCTTTGAGCTGGAAAGGCTGCAGGGACAATGGGGGAGAAAAAGTGGAGGACAAGAGGGGGTAGTTTTACAGCTTTGGCTACAAAACTGTTGATCTATTTCCTTAAGAAACATAGTGCACACGCATGCACACATGCACACGCGCTCACACGCACACACACTCTTGGGGTAGGGGAGACACCACTTACAATAACTATTTCATTTCAAATAATTGCAGGATCTAACTGAGGAATAAACTGCCAAATCAACATGTGAAATAAAAAGAGAGTGTCCATCAATATAAGAGGGAGCCAGATACCTGTAGGCAAAAAGAGAAAATAAATTGGGGGGGCGGGAGGAAGACACACAGCCACTCAACCAGATGTTAGCAAGGTCACTGGAGAAATGCAAGTTAACGCTGTTGGGGTTTCGAAGACAGCACGGTCAGTTTCTGCTGGCTCTTATGTCATTTAATATAGGGATCCCTTGTCCTGTAATGCAGCCTCACATCCTCAGTCATGGAGTTGTCCTAGCACTAACAGAGTTTAGTACAAACTACAGATTAATTTTTAAATGGCCCCAGCTAAAAAAGAAGCTGGCAGCATAAATCACAAAAACTGCTCTCCCAACCTAACAATAACCTAACTTCTCCTTTCAGATGAGTATTTTCTGGTGGTTCTACACCAGCACCAGCCTGATGGATTTTTAAAATACTTTCAGACCTATCTTATGCCCTTAAAAATGAAACTCCACCAGCATGTTAGTCCAAAACAATGACGTTTAATAGAACACACTGTTTACTGAACATAAGGGGATCAGAACTGAAATCCAATTTAAGAAATAACGGTGCTTTCAGGCGGTTTGCTCAACGATGAAAAAAGACAGGGTTGTTATTTCTGGAATGAGGCCAACAGAAACTGATCCTTGTAGTAATAATATTTTATTTTATATATAAATAAAATATAAAACTGGCAAAGGGCAAGGGAGAAGAAAGACCACTATATGAAACATGAGTTAAAAATCTGATTAGCAAGTGTGCTGTGATCATGCATTAGAATTGGTCCGAAGGGGATTCTGGTGCGTGTTTGTTGTTTTTTTTTTTTTAAATCTGTCAATATCAAAATGACAGAGCAGAACAAAGTTCATTTCATAGTCGTGTGTACTTCACATCTTTGCATAGTTGCATAAGAGACTGTTCAATAAGAGAAAAAGCTTAATGGAGAAATCAACTAGAGCAAAGGGTTTATGACTAGCAGTTGCGCGGTATCAGAAGCTAATGCATCCAGGCAACTGTTACAATAGGTTCCCACTAAACCAAATGCTCACTAAACCCCTTTTAATAATGCCCCCACGACCGACACAGCAATTTACTCCCAAGAGATGACGGAGTGTCCTACCACGTATTGTTGGAAGTGAGGACAATGAAATTTCTAGATTAAATAAAGAGAAGTGACTCTCATGGAGAGCCCACATCCCTGAAGACTCTTTCAGTAGGAAATAATCCAAGTCCTCGCTGTGGCATTTGCAGCTTCGGTGTCTTATGGCAGCTTTGGAGACCACTGACAAATGTTGTAAATACTTTGGTTCTTCAACAAATAAAGCCAGCTGAAAGACTGCTGGATATTATTCTTTGTTTAAAAAAACCACTAAAGATGTAATCCCACACTAATCTATTGTTTACACCAGTAAAAGCAAAATGTGCATTTACCAAAGTCCGCAGAGCTAGAGTCCATTGATTAGGACTGTTTTCCAGTTGCTCAGATTACAAGAGAGTTCTTTGCATTTAGGTCTCTTGGTACACAAGTGAAGACAAGCAAGAGTTTTCTTAAGAGCTGTAATGGCCCTTAAATTTACATTCCTGCAAATAGAGAAGGCTTTGCCTCAGTTTACAGTTACAAACAGGTTACATATTGCAAGACTACAATAAGCTTACAGACCATGTTACCAAACCCACCTTCCAAGGAAATAGTTTAGTCCAGTATAACATATTTCTTGAGGGTTTTTTTATTATTTATTTAATAGAAGACAATATACTTGTCATAGACAACTACCAAAAAGAAAGACAAAAAACTCAGAGGTGACCTTCTAACAAAGAAGTGCAGAATTATAGTTAGTTGGCTCAATTCTCCTTTCATATTAATGTAAATAAGGGGTGATTTCAATGTAGTCCATGGACTTACACCAATGTAAAACAAGTGTATAGGAAAGGAGAAATCAGGCCCCGTATATTCAAAGGCACTTTGGGTCCATTTCGAAAATAAAAAGGGTGGACTCTTCTGCACGTTTTTACTGCATAGCTATTTCACCCAGTAAAATGAGTTCAGACGAGTGTTTGGAAGTCAATATGCAGTTAAATGGTATTGCCTTATGATTACCGACGTGGTACACACTGCAAAATTATGCACACTTGGTAAATTTCTTATTCATTGAATCTTGTCAAAAAGTTCCACTTTCAACAAATTCTCCTCTAGTTCTTTCCATCTGAAAGGATCACAGCCCTTTACATGCATTAATGAATTAATACTTCTGGATGTTGTGAAACTTATCCCTATTTTATTGATAGGAAAAAGGAGACTAAAAAGAGTTAAGTGACTTGGCCAATAAAACACAGGAAGACTGTAGCAGAATTTCATACCGAAACCAGGTCTTCTGTCTCCCAAGCCTGTGTTTAACCACTAATTCTTCCTCCATTCTTTTATAATCAATCTTCTTATGAATTTAAACTCTGAGCCCAATTTAAATAGGTTAGAGAGCCAGAGAATTTGAAGTATTAGAATAAGGATGGTTCAGACAGATACAAAATAAAGCAAATCAAGCCAAATCATGCATTGTAGCTTCCCACATAGCAAAATAAAACATGGTGAATGAAGCAAACACCTAATGGGAAACAATAACTGACAACCCAGACAGCAGAGAGCATTTCTATTTCCTAAATTTCATATAAATCCTCTCTCCCTCTCCATCCACAAAAATATTCCCTCCAGCACCTGTGAGCCTCATACATCAGTATATCCACCATGAAGACTCAAGAGAGCATAGAACATTGCTTCCGACCTAACCAATGCCCTCTGCATGCTGTCTAAAGTGGCGTAGAAACTGAGTCTGGTTTTGAACAAGCCTTGGCCAATTTTTGACAATGGACAGAAACCATATTACTCTCTCTGGTTTCATCCCAAAATGGGGCAGATTTGCCAGAATTTTGGGATTTAAAGTGAAACACAGGACATAAAAGGTCACGGCTCTACTCGTCACATCCTAGAAATCAGCGCTGGATAAAGACTTAGTCATCTTGCCCCATACCAGCTGGTACACACAATGTATTTTATAGCATTTCGTCCAGTTTAGTTTTATTTGATCTAAGTGTAGCAAGGAAGCATGACCTGCTGTGGATGCGGCAGGAACGCCGTAAGCCGCCTGGTGGGCGGAGCCAGGATGACCTCACCCTGCATGCGGGAAGCAGAGGGGCAGGACAGGAAGTATAAAAGACCGGCCCAGTACCTTAGTTGAGAGGGAGCTGCCAAAGGAGACAACTGCTCCCTGCTGCTGGCGTGGGACACGCCAAGGAGAACCACTGCTGCCCCGGGGACCAGCCTGAGCTTTCAGAGAGCCCTGACTCTGCCGACGCTGAGGAGCTGCTACCCTTTGCGGTATATCCCGGGGAGACTGAGGACAACCCCTGGACACAGGTACACCCAAGAGGGAGAGTAGGAAGCAGCCAAGGGAAACTAGGCAACAGTCTGGTTGAGAGCGAGCCTGAAACATGGTCAGTGTGTTGCGGGCGGACCTTGTGGCGGATACTCTGCTACTGTTAGGGCCCTGGGCTGGCACAGGGTGGAGTTGGGTGGGCCCGCATCCCCCCTGCTACCTGGGGCAGTACTTCCCCTCCTTCGGCCAGGAGGCCTGCGCTCCTCAGTCACCCCTCCCTGAGCCCCGGAGACTGGGGTGGAGCTACTGGAGGGGGGAGGGATAGCTCAGTGGGTTGAGCATTGGCCTGCTAAACCCAGGGTTGTGAGTTCAATCCTTGAGGGGGCCACTTAGGGATCTGGGGCAAAAATTGGTCCTTCTAGTGAAGGCAGGGGGCTAGACTCGATGACCTTTCAAGGTCCCTTCCAGTTCTAGGAGATGGGTATATCTCCAATTATTATTACCTTTTCCCCTGCTTAACAGCGGGGTGAGCAAACTACTATCGCTCTGCCGGGTTGCAGACCAGAGCCCAGACTGTTTATGGGCCCGTCCCAGCTGAAGGCTGAGGCCCACTGAGAACCGTTAGTTCCCCCCGCTTTTCCCTTTGCTTGGAGAAGGCTCCAAACGGCGAACAAGCATGGCCTGCCTCAGACAAGGACGTGGAGGGACAGCCCTGCCAGCCTAGACTAAGCAATAGGGCTGCTGCCACTTCCGCTGAGAGACTAACATTTGTCAAAAATGCTTAGCGATTCAGAGATGGAAGGGGCTATATGCAGGTATTATATTTTCTACAGACAATTTTGTGTTATATCTACATATGTGTTAGGTGATAAAACGTTTTTACTATACTATCAAGAGTTTGAGATGGTCACATTACTCGCCACTGGCAAAGGCAGAGCAAGATTTGTCGGTGATTCTAAGAACAGTGCTGATAAAACCTTTACACTTCTCCTCACATTCATTATGAGTGGTTCTGCAGCACCGCCTAGAACAGGGTTTCTCAAACAGGGGTCGCCGCTTGTGTAGGGAAAGCCCCTGGCGCGCCGGGCCGTTGTGTTTACCTGCCCTGTCCGTAGGTCTGGCCGATCGTGGCTCCCACTGGCCGCAGACCGCTGCTCCGGGCCAATGGGACTTGCTGGAAGCAGTGGCCAGTATGTCCCTCAGCCCGTGCTGCTTCCAGCAGCTCCCATTGGCCCGGAGCAGCAATCTGCGGCCAGTGGGAGCCGTGATCAGCCGGACCTACAGACGGGGCAGGTAAACAAACCGGCCCGGCCCTCCAGGGGCTTTCCCTACACAAGCGGCGACCCCTGTTTGAGAAACCCTGGCCTAGAAGCACCATCCAGGATCAGAGCCCCATTGTGCTAGGTGCTGTACAAAACACGGAATGAGACAGACCCTGCTCTGAAGATCTAAATAGACAAGACAGAGGAAGGGCATAATTTAGCCAAGATCAGTGGAAGATCCAGAAACAGAACTCTCAGTCCAGTGCCACACGCTGCCTCTCTGATCAGGTATTTTGTTTTTGCTACATGTTGCTGAAAAAGCATTTTAGGATTATTTTGGAAAGTTATTAAAGTTTCCAGTAGGACTTCTTTCAATCCCTCCAAATACAAGCCATGTTCCAGTTACCTTGCATCCCACTGGCCACGGATCAAGGGTGTCACACAAACATTGACATAAAATAGATCTTCTGCACATTAAAGCCAGGGCATTTTGGAGTCTGGTATCTCAAGACCTTCCAAAGCTAGAATTCAGTAAAGTGTGTTCCTTTGGAATGGTGGGTATCTCCCTTTCTAGTGGAATAAAGCTCCTATTTCTAGCCCTCCACAGCTGTGAAACGTCAGGCTTTCAAAGTTGAGACATTTTAAGAGAAAAGACGTAACTGGCCCAGGAGTGAAACTTGCTCATCCTGGGCTTGTGGCAGGGGTAACATTTGGGGAACACTGCCACACTTGATGGGAGAGGGCAGCAGTATTTCCCCCAATTTATTTTTAAAATCGTGGTTGTCTGAAGCAGCTGAGAGGTTTGGAATGCTAACATAAATCCCAAGAGGGTGGATTAGTGAGCCAATGACGTGGGTCATGGGGCCGTGATTAATTAATATATTACATAGGTCTGCAATTTATAACATGGATATATGTATATATAAAGCAAAATGTCTCACCACTAATCACAAAGTAGCATTAACTGAATCACCTTCTGTGGCAAACTAGAGAAGTGGGGTGGATGTTATACACTTAATAATTGGGACAAACCATTTAAGGTGTTTATTAGGCCTATAAACTTTGCTCCCACATTACTGAAAGCAACCATACAGCCCAAGCAGCCAATGCTCTTGTGCCCCAAGGAGTGGGGAGAGCTGTGAAATGAAAATAAAGTCTTCAAGTAACAGAATTTCTTGCTAACAAAAGAAACAGGCATGTAGCAAAATAGTGCAACTGGCAACACATTCCTCTTCTCGCTGCCACTAATTTCATGCCCATCAATAAGTTGAATGATTCCATGGCTCGTTTTCTCTGTAGTCTTTTGTTTTCCCTCCCCAGGGAGATAAATTATGTCATATTATAGCCTCTTCCACTCCGACCCCTGAACACAGGCCACCTGGATCATACCAGCTTGTTGCAAGGCAGAATTTGGTCCATTTCTGGAACCAAGAGTAGATTTAATTTCACGCTGAAATTAAAAAAAAAAAAAAAACTCTCTCCAAGTACAAGATGTTTAATGAAAATATAAATGTTTCAAGAAGTTATGTCAATAAAATAAAGCTAACAATGAATGGCAGAAATAAGGAAACATTTAAAGGTGACCATTTTTACTGTTGTATATGGAGGTTAAAACGGTATAGAGTAAACATGATTAGCGCTGCACCAAAGCGCATCAGCAACGCATTAATAGCTTTAGTTTTAGTTAATACAACAATGGTGTTGAGGTCTGAAGAAATTAAAGTGACGCAGCTGAAGCAATGTCTTTCAAACATGACAGTCTGCTAAGGAGAAAGAGCCCAAACTGAAGAAAGGAGAAGGGTGAATGAATGAATAAATATAATAAATATTTAAGGGCCATATTCTGTCACCTTTTAGGTGGAGTAGTGCCTGATTTCAATGGGGCTACTCAGAGATTAGAGTGTTGCTATCTCTCACAAATTTTATCACAAGTCTTACAATATTTGGTGTGTTTCTTAGAGCCCCAGCTCCAGGAGTCATGTTATAACATGAGAACTTTAGCTTTCATGTAAAACAAAAAAAGTTAGTATCTAGTCCTCATAGTTGCAGAGAACAGCTTGAAAATGTGAGCCCTAAAGGCTCTAACACCAGAAGGCAGATACAAAGAACTCCAAAAAAAATTTAAAGCCAATATCAGTTTGTGAGGGCATGACTCATTTTTTAATGCTTGGAGTTGTCAATACAGAGTCAGGTATTACTCCAGTAACTGAGTAATGGTGGTAGAATCTTGCCTCTAGGAAATTAAAGAATAAATCTTTCTGTGTTTCATTAGCCAAACAGGAGTTAGTTTTAAAATCACAAAAATTACGCCCTGATTGAGCAAGGTATTTAAGTACAAGTCTAACTTTTAATGCTAGAGCAGTCCCATTGACTCCAATGAGAATACTCACACGCTTACAGTTAGCCAAGTGTTTAAATTCCAGGGTCTTACAGAGATCTACTGGGACATTCCATCCATATCATTGTCAAGGATAGGTTTTTTTATCCTGCAGTTATTCTGAGATGCTTCTGCCCCAGACTAGTTTAACATTTCACAAGTGATGGGCTTCCATTATTTTCCTTGAGAGATTATTGCATTTAAATGTTGAACTCCCACTTTACAAAGAGGCATGGGGTACAAATAAGCAACAAAATTAAGAGCTGTAACCGCCTGTATTTGGTTTCGCCAATAAAACCACAAACCAAGAACATAGCCGGAAACTAGACTAAAGAGCGCAAATGTTGAGATAAAAAGCCACTCTCGCTGTAAACAACAATGATAACTGAACCACTAAAGGAGAAATCAAAACCATACATACTTTGCATGTGGTTTTTGACAGCAAACCAATTTCGTTGGTTCCCCTCCACACACACAAACCATAGCATTTTGCATAATTCTTGAAGGAAAAACAATACAACAGATACTTTAATCACTATGTCTAACCACAAAGAAGTGTGTGTGTGTGTGTGTGTGTGTGTGTGTGTGTGTGTGTGTGTGTGTGTGTGTGTGTGTGTGTGTGTGTGTATATATATACACACACACACACACACACACAGAAGCCCTGTGTGTGTGTGTATACACACACACACACACACACACACACACAGAGTGCTTTAATATACAATTAAATGCAAAAATATCTATGCAGTATTAAATGCTGCACAGTTTACAATTGCCAAAAAAGAAAGAAAAGTTCCCAACACAATCCTAACTTGGCAGTGTTACACATCTGATACACTTTTTACAGCAAACTGATTCATTTCTCAGGAAAAACCAGAGAGAAAATATCACACGTGAACAACTTTTGCATTTTTTAAATTAAGATGAAAGAAAAAAATACCATCAAAATACCCCCATTTAAGCTTTCAAGTTAGCACCTCCCTGAGGTGAATTCCCACCCTTCTTGTTGCAATAGACAGTTCTATGGGAGGCAGTTTAACAGGGCAGCAGCACATCTGTTTAGAATGAGACACCTTTAAATAAAAACAAAATACTGAAATTATACTGCCTGGGCAGATTCCTGCAATAACTTGAAGGATCATGACCTACGGAATTAAGATTTGACTAGGCTCTGGTAAAAATTTGAGCAAAACATGCTCAGAAATGACTTTCCAGTTCAAAATTTCAATTTCTTTTCATTTTTTCCCCTGGAATCAAGCAACACCACAAAATCTCTATCGCAAAAAATCCTTGAATTCCCCCCTTCCCTCATAAGAATGAGGAAAACATATGTTCCATCTACTACCCTAGCCTTTGTGAGGAAAAAACCCTCTAGACTTTATAAAATATATATCTGATAGTTAGAACAAAACTGTATAGTTGCATTCAGGAAGAAATACAGCGTGGAAAATTTCAGCCTGAATGATGGATATTCCAGAAGGTTAGAAGGATGTGAAAAGAAGACATCATAACTAAAACTGTGTTATAATCTTAACTATAGTGGGTATAATTTGCTGGGACAGAAAAGAAAAATTAAACATCAAATCTGAAGTTGCCATCTAGTCAGACAGATGATATAATCTGAAACACAGGCAGTTACCCCTCAGATTCTGCATTTGGAAGGAAAGCAGAATGGTTTTAAGTAAGAGGAATATTGCTTTTAGGAAAATTCTCCTTATTTAATTAATCCAATACAACTTTATATGTCTAACTCTGAGATGTCAATACACTTTACTGATGGTTTAAGGAGTTTAACTACACACACTCACTTGAAGAAGGGTAAGTATTGTTTTCCCCCATTTTATTGATGGGCAAATTGAAGTACAGAGAGGTTAAGTAACTTGCCCAAAGATCACACAGTAAGTCTCTGGCAACCAGTTGGCAGTAACCTTTTTGACTCAGGCCTGATGACTAGACCCTCCTTCCTCCCATTTTAAGTAAGTATATTCTGTCTAAGCAACTTCTCAATTAAAAGGTTTTTCTAAAGGGGCAATCACTGGATGTACTACATTCTTGTAACACACATAGTTGAGAGCGTCCATACTCTCCAACTTAATAAGATGGAGTCCTTTGTCAACATCTGGAGTCCAGTAGATAGTTACCTTATTAAATAAACAGTGACCTTTGAAGTAAGTATAAAAACATGTCCAAATGTAACACATGAACACATTTGTACATTAGAGGGCCTTTTCTTTATTACTTTTTTGCATTTGTATTGTTAAACTTTTTTTTTACATAAGGAATTATTAAGCAATTCCAAAAGCACAGCAGCTGGCAGGCCTGTTTTGTGACAAAGTGAAAGGGAAAATTTAAAAAAGCAATCCAAACACATTCTGAAAGGCAGACAGACATTGTAGGAGATGAAGTTACCAGCAGGATACACAGTTGCTAAGTCTGACTATTTCATTATTCTCAGAACAGGTTTTAGAAGAGGAAGTGTTGACAAAGTAGAAGTAGCTACCATGGAGTCCTAAGAGTTTTAGTTGTCACTCCTGATCCCAAGTGGGAGAGGCAGGGGGAATTTTGACTGTAAAATGTGTGTTGGAAAAATTCACCTGGGTCTTTAAAATTTTTAATTTTATTTTTTATTCTATTTTAAGTTTTGCTATAGGGCTCACTTCCCTACTAGTTATAATAGCACATCGAATGAGCACATTTGAAGATCAATGCATTTTATACCTCATTTTATGATATATAATAGACCTCTATAGTCCCACGCAAACACACACACACACACACACACACACACACACACACACAGTGTACGGGTCTGTCTATACACAAAAGTTGTCTCTCTTTTAATTTTACTAATACAGTTCAGTGGAATAACACCCTTAGTGTGGAACACAGTTATATCATTATAAAAGCTGTAGAGCGTATTCATGTACAGAACGGGAAAGAAGATAGGCCAGCATGAATCATCTTTACACTTGTATAACTCTGTCCATGCTACGGTTGTACTGGTATAACTATATTGGTTTAAAAAAAAAATCACACCCATAACTGAAGCAGTTGTAAAAGCAACAAAGAATCCTGTGGCACCTTATAGACTAACAGACGTTTTGCAGCATGAGCTTTCGTGGGTGAATACCCACTTCTTCGGATGCAAGTCACGAAAGCTCATGCTGCAAAACGTCTGTTAGTCTATAAGGTGCCACAGGATTCTTTGTTGCTTTTACAGATCCAGACTAACACGGCTACCCCTCTGATACTTGAAGTAGTTGTATATGTACAAATTGTGTGTATAGACCAGACCTTCCCAAATACCAGAAGCAAGATCTCCTTGCACCAATTCAAACTCCCAACCAGAACGTCACCCCAGATAAGCCTTGCAACATGCCCTGATGGTCTACGTGGCCGCACTGGGTACATCTACCTCAGTAAAAAAGCCCGAGTCCCAAGTCTCAGAGCCCAAGTCAACTGACTTGGGCTCCTGTGGCTTGGGCTGCAAGGCTAAAAATTGCCATGTAGACCTTTGGGCTCGGGCTGGAGCCCAAGTGCTAAGGCCCTGAGTGGGGAGGACTTCAGGGCCCGGGCACCAGCCCAAGCCCTGACGTCTACACTGCAACTTTTAGCCCCACAGGCCAAGACAGTTGACCCGGCCCAGCCACAGGTCTTTTATTGCAGTGAGGATGTACCTACTTAGACCAGGATGAGAGAGCAAGCACTATTCGCCTTCTTGAAATGTGAATTGCTTTCTTTTTGACTGTTACAGACCCTAAAGCCCTATCCATACTGGGTCTCAAGCACAGTTAAGGAACTGTGTTTCAACTGTGTTTACGAACGTAGATTAGAACACAGGTTTTTAAAATCCTAGGTCTGCCATGTTTTGACTTGATTAACACCAGCCCAAAATTACTATGAACCCATGCTGTGAATGGGACCCAAACGCAAGTCCTGACCACCTCTTCTCCCACTAAAATCAACCAATTTACCATTCTTTGCATTCCTATTACCACTGACAATACAGATTTATGAGCACGGGAAATCACTATACTGTTGTTACAGCAATGTACACAGTACATTAGATCATACCCAGGACCTCAGCAAACCCAGCTTTACAGAGAAACTGCTTGCTACTCATCATCTCCAGCTGGAGTGACATCCACAAACACGAAAAACTACAGGGACTTCCTGGCCGCAAAAACGGTGCATCCAGTCTTGATGAGTCTTGTGGGCCAAACTCCCAAAATTGAGATGAGATTGTGGTAGCATGCATGTAGGCAGACAAAGGAATCCTTTCCGTCTGCTGCTAACATGCTAACAGGAGACAGATGACTGGAATGGGGGCCACAACGGTGAAGATTTTAAGTGTGTGTCCATGTATGTGAGCACAAGAAAGGAGAACCAATTACAAAAGGATAAAAATGAATCCACCTTAATTTAATTTTTTTTAAAGGCTGATGGGAAAGCCTCAAACTTTTAGACAGACCAAAAGATAGTTTTGTAAACACTGTAACTACAGGTGAAGCACTGGAATGGGTTACCTAGGGAGGTGGTGGAATCTCCTTCCTTAGAGGTTTTTAAGGTTAGGCTTGAAAAAGGCTTGGCTGGGATGATTTAGTTGGGAATTGGTCCTGCTGTGAGCAGGGGGTTGGACTAGATGACCTCCTGAGGTCCCTTCCAACCCTGATATTCTATGATTCTAGGTATATTTTGGCTAATTTTATCCAAAGTTCAGGCATGTTAGAATTGAACTGGTTCATATAAATTATTCTAGTTCTGGCCCATCACTTGCCCCAACAAGGCTAAATTGCCATAGCAATTTCTTTTTGAGATTGTAGGCTTGTCGGGGCAAGGACTGAGTCTTCATCTGTATTTGCCCATTGCCTAGCACATTTTGCACATGATACCAGTAAATAGCATAGAGGGCCATTACTGTACAGTACCGGGGTTCTCTGGAGTTCGTCAGCCCCTTACCGTAGAACACTGCATTCTCTTTTTGTATTGAATAAGGGCAGCTCTAAATGGAGAGGTTCTGGCTGAACAATTAAACACATACTAATACAGTCCATCAACTGAGTGTTTCCTTAGAGCTACATTCCATTGGGGGCGGGGGGGGAAATCAGTGCTGAAGATCTCAAAGTTCCTAGGTTCTGTTCCCCCCCTCGTCCCCAAAAAAATCCCTTGACAACATTCCCCCTTGCCCCCCCCCAACCCCACTGCAACAGAATCAGAGAAAACCCTAACAAATACTGGTTAAAAAAAAATATTTCCTTCTCCATTTGAGAGATCAGTGGTTTCAAGAAAAACACTACACCCCTCTTTCTGCTCCATATGTTTCTCTTATTGGTTCATTTACACTGTGCTGTTCTCATAATAGCAGTTAGTACATCTTTTTGTCATTTTACCCTTCCACAGCCATTAGTGTTAGCCAGTGAGACGGCACAGCACTCCTCTGCCATCCTGGCTGAGTGCTGCATCTCTTTCCCTGGCTGTTCCCCTTTTGACTAATGTTTGCCAACACTCATACATCATTCCCAAATTGGTCCAAATGAATTAAACACAGCTCTGCTTAACATTACGAGATTTAAATGGATTTTCTCTCTACAGGTCTGCCCCATAATTGGGTTTATCCATCTTGTTGAAGTACAGTTTACACTTGCTAACATCACGCCAATTCAAGCTACATTTTCTGCTCCAGTGGCAGGAGCGAAGCAGATTTGTCATCGGATCATAACAGGTAATTCAAACAACAATTAGTTTGATGACGGCCCGTATGTCAATGTCTGGTCCCAGTCAGCACAGCTCACACCCGGTG
This sequence comes from Mauremys reevesii, assembly GCF_016161935.1. Taxonomy (NCBI): domain Eukaryota; kingdom Metazoa; phylum Chordata; order Testudines; family Geoemydidae; genus Mauremys; species Mauremys reevesii. The sequence goes on along the minus strand of NC_052629.1, from coordinate 10,945,188 downwards.
CTCTCTGTTCACTAAGATGAATTGTGCTTACAATTCTTCAATTTCAGTCATCAGCAATACTTTCTGAAAAAGCTTCAACTCTCTCTATTGATACAAAACTGTCCTGTCCTCTACCAAGAGATGGGCAAATAATCCTGTAAAAGGAGCCCATAGGCAGACAGCTGCATGGCATAAAACATTCTTGCATTTGGTTGTATTGACACTAACAACAAATAGTTCAAGGATTGTGTCTGCTCTTCTTTACCTCAATTCAACAAAAACTACTTAGTACTTACATAGCACCATTCATCCAAGAAGCTCAAAGTGAAACTTGAAAGACTACTCACAAAAGCCCAAGAGCCCTGTCAAGTAGGTAAAAATTATCCCCATTTTGTAGATGTAAACACTCAAGCATAGAGAGATTTTAAGTCTTAAATGTTCTAAAGTTGCCACCAATGTTAGGTATAAGAAGAGACACTGTGAGCCTGATTTTTCAGACCTGCCGACCTCTTCCAGACCTGCCACGTTCAGTCAGAGCTGCAAGTGGTCAGTACCTCTGATAATGAGGCCCAAGGTGGACACTCAAAAGCTGAGCCTCCCAGAATCAGTGGACACTTTAGAAAACTACATATGACAGAAGAGGCAGCCAACACCCCCAATTTCCAGTGGTATGTTCCAGTAGGCCACACCCATCAGCTTCAAAATATTTGTAGGCAGCTCACTGAAGTTTATTCATAATTTTGGAGACAATAAAACAGGAAGCTGGGCTATTATTTCTCCAATTACCTTTCAAAAGCATAATTTGCCTTTCAAAATCTCTCCGGTACTGTGAAAAGAGCTTTAAAAGAAAAATGAACATTACCCGTCATAAGCAAGGTGATTCTAATCCCACACCCAGAAATTGTATTGTTTGTTTCCCTTCCTCCACACAAAGCCACAAGGTTATATACTGATGAGGCATTTAGTGGTGTTTACAAGAGTCATAAACCTTGGTTAATAATAAAGATAGGTAAGAGGATGCAATCATATACTTTATTTATTTTTTTTAATTCTTTTCTTTTTTAAGAAGAGAGGAGGAAAAATATTTTCTAACCTGGTGTCCCCCAAATCACACATTTTTCCACCATCCAGCAAAGGGATGTACATCAGCTAGGGTCACTCTATCTGGAAAATCCAGCCTGCTGGCTTAAAATAAAGGGCACTTTTTCATACTGCTTGTGCAAGTTAACCATGTAAAACAAAATATAATGAAGGCAAAAAAAATCTGGTTTAAAACTGAAATTTGCTTGATCTTGATAATATACTGGTATAAACAAGATTTCTCTCAGCCAGGTAGACACCAGTATAAAAACCTTATCAGCCAGTGTCACTCTCGTTCTGGAAAGGGATGGAGAAGAAGATTTTTTTTTTTTTAAATTCTTCAACACATATACAACTACTAAATCCTCCAACCAACAAAAAAAAAAAAAAAGATGGGCACAAACAACTAGTGATGGACCAATGGAAAGAAAAAATATTATAAATCTAATGGATCCTGGAAAATTGAGACCTGCTCCCTCCCTATTAGTAACTGTGCTTGTCTTTAATTTGTAGGAAGTGATCATTAGAGTGAGCAGAAAACTGTATCCAAGCCAACATACAGGACAATTTAACTTTTCAAACATCTTCACTCTGCTTTGCCCCAGACCTATGTATTTTCCTTTAATTTTCACTTTAGATAACTTTTGTTATTTATTGCTATACAGCACCATAGCTGTACATAATGCCGAACAGACAAATAAGAGATGGGGGCCAGATACTCTGCTGGTATAAATCAGCATTGCCCCATTGACTCCTGAGAGGCTACCCCAATTCACACCTGACTCAAGGAGTTTACAACCTAGATTAATAATATTTAGCAATTATATATTTGCTTTTCCATCATGCCTCTAAACTATTTCAATTGTAAACACTGGAAGCTGCCCTAAGGGTCCCTCCCCTCCAGCCCCTTCTGAAAATACCTGCTGGACACTTATCCCACAAACCACACCTCCACTCCCCACCCCTTTGAAGTGCACATGCAACTGAGCTCTCAGACAAGTTGGGTGCAACCAAACACCAGCTCTGAAAAATCTCCAGGGGCATCAACCTCTACTTGAACCCATCATCTGGCTATTTGCATCTGTCCAAGCTTTTGAAAATTTTGCCCTAAACAACTTTCCCCTAGTGTCTCTTGACTCTCAATCGCCATGCCCACTAGGCCATGCAGCCCCTTAGAACTCAGTATTATCTAAGGAAAGATGACAAGAGACCTAAGACTCATATGAGATGTCCCACTGAAGTCTATGGAACTATTTGCGTGGGTAAGTGTTGCAGGAGTGGATCTGTACCACTTTATAAGGTGAGAAAGTTGCCAGTATTTATACTCTAAACCCATCAGTTTAATTACCTTTGAATATTCTTTCACGTTTGCTTAATTTCTGCTAATATGGTGAGAGAATGAGGGTCAGGATTCCTAAAGGGGCTGGGGAGAAAGGGCACAGGTCACCGTTTGAAAGTGTAATTTTGGTTTGGTAATATCTTTTATTGGTCTTGACACCTAACCCCATGAGGATTTCAACTCTTCCAGCCAGTCACTGACAGCCAGGAACTGCCCTCCCTCTCAGTCATCACTTAAAGTAATAAATATTTATAAGTTGCATGAAGCCTGGTTGCCTAAAAACATGAGGCCGAACACTGGAGAAAAATAAAAGCCTAATAATCATAACACAACACGAGGCAGAAACAGCACCAGCATTCCATAAAATCTGAAAAACAATGGGAAAGTTTTTCAATCTGGCCAAAAAGAAAGCCTCAGATCTGCTTTGCTTTACAGGCAACTCCCTCAACAGAGGCTTCTCCTGTCCTTGAATTTATAATATGGTATGGGCACAGCTCCAGGGATGGGACATAGGTGTCAGGCTGACATTCTGGCACACACAGGAAGCCAGTGTTGATGATGTTTGCCACAGGCTGGGGTAGAACACAGCAGAGTTTATGCAATGAGCAGGAGCTGATATAGGAGACCAATAAGTGTGGACTTTTTTTTTTCCATTTAATAAGTCTCAGATGTCCCCAATAATCAGTGTAAAGCCTTGAGGCCAAGTAAAACACCACATCCTTGTAACAGAGTGGGTCCTGGGAGCTCCATTGCAAATCAGATGTCATATCTATAGATCAGGCCCTAGAAGCCAATTAAGCAAAGGTTGTTCTACTCCAGTCTGTTGCAGTGCTCCCTGTTCCTGCTCTTCATTAACAGACTATAAGGATAGACATCTGGCTCCTAACTTCATTGGCTTATAAAACTCCCTGCTTAGGATATATACCATGGTAGATTATGCAAATGCTTTGGCTCTGAAAATAGACAAGGCGAGACCTATCACAAAGCTGTGGACTACTACCGTGCGGACATCAGCATCATACACTGGCTAGACTCAGAGGGTATGGAAAAGAAGTTTTCTTCAAAGGGGCACAGGGTAGAATCTACCACATCACTCTCAAAGAGACCCAAATCCAGACAATCCTGTCCACATCCACAAAACAACTTTCCTTCTTGATGCAGAAGGCCAAACAGGGCTCCCATTGGAGACTATCATATGTTACTCATAAAATATTTGGTACAGGGATTGCTACAAAGCCACACGTAGTACCTCTTCACCAACATGGTCAAGCTAACTGCCTCTGTCCAAAGAATTGGGCAACCAGATTTGGGAATCTCATCTAGATCTCTTCCAGTGGAGTGAAGAACATAAGAGGTGGCATCTTGGCCCCATTTAAGTCAATAGCAAAACTCCCACTGGCTTCAATGAGACCAGGATTTCACCCAGGGCCACACCAAAACAGCCCTGGGAGAAGACAATTTGTTTCACTGCTTAAATCAGATGCCAACAATTTAGCAAAGCATCCATAATCACTCTTAAATGTCCTCCTTTATTACCTAAGCACAATGGTTTTATCATTTATTCCTCAAGTAAATGGTGCTTAAGTTGAGCAGGCAAGTGGGATTGTTCCTGAATATTGATTAGCCAATATAAATACATTTAAAAGGCTGTCAGGCTACAAACAAGTACTACCAAGCTGTCCAGCCTCCTTTCTCATCTGCCAAAGGAAGTGTTCATTTGGACAGAAAGCTGAACTTTCTTTCTACCTGCTCTAGGAGAGCAATTCAGCATATCTATAAAACCACTCCAAGATACTTTTACATAATGGAATTTCTAATGAATAGGCACAGTCTTATTTAACCCTTATTTGGATTCAGAAAATAAATAAATTAAACAAAAAAGAAGGAGGTGAGGGCTAAAGTACATTGCAACAATATGAGCTGTACAGAATATTCCAAAGGTGACTTCTTTTCCCCTTCCCACACATACACGCCCACATAAAGTCTCTGCTGAAATCAACAGCAAGACTCACAGATTACAACTGGAAAAGGATCACACCCTGTCAAACCAGGTCAAGAGACAGACTCAATACAGGACATGAAATATTTAATAACACTGTTAAATGATTGTATTTATGCCACACAGTCCTGATAACAATGGAATAAAGTTCATTTATTTCTGCAACAAACGACAACTATATTTAGGCTGCACTTTTGGCCCATTGGCTTGAACTCTGCTCCGTAATTCATTTTCTATCATCATCATCATCAAACCACCCAAGCAGGTTTCAAACAGCCATCATTTGCTGTCTTTTTTTTTGTTTAAATCTTCTACAAAAGGTGTTTCCTTCTCCCCCACAACTGTGGGTGGTGTAAAAGCAAGGATTTAAAGTTATGTTAGTTATAGTCACTCCTGAAGCAGTGAGAATTTTAATGTCTGATGAGCTAAGTGAGCTAGAGAAACAAGCTGTATCCTATTAGAGAGCTGGGATTCCAGACTTCCCAGTGATATATAAAGTACTGGTATCTAGCTGTAGGGTTTTGCAATATATTGCATCTTCAAAGTGCAATGCCCTGATATCTGGGAAAGCTACATTTAAAATATATATTCTAATATGTCTCTCACGCTCTCGTCTACATGGCACCAAAGAAAGCTTGGTTTTATAGATGGCAAGCAACAAAAAAATATTGCCAGTATCAATAAAAGTTTGGGTTTTTTTTTAAAAAACTTACTAAGTGTGGTATAAAACTAGTTCACAGTCTGGAGGTGCTAAAAAAAAAATCTTACTGGCTCTCGTTTAGTATGGTCTGCACAGACTCACTGGTGGATTCGTCTCTTGTAAATAACATGCCCAGCCGAAACTCATGCCAATAAAATCTTTATACCACCGGATGGTCTATATTTATCTGTGGATGGATCCATTAAAATCCTTTCTTGGTTTGTTATTCTTCTGAATCATCTGTAGGTTAAAGCAACAAAAGGAAGAGGGAGGAAAAAAGAAAAAAAGGGCAAAAAAAAACCCAACACTACCACCAATCATGTGTTTTTCAACAGGACATTTAGCTTGTTTATAAAATGTGGAGAGTGGAAATTCATGCTTAACTTTAACAAGATTTGGCACATCCACACTGCTTTTTATCATTTCCAAATTGAAAGTAAGGCAGCGAGGACGTCAGAGAGACAAATGCAGAAAGCGATGTTGTGTCACACTTTTATAGAAGGCTCGAATACATCTATAGAATCTTTCTGACGACATTCACATAAACATTAGACTCAGGCTGCGTACAGAAGATTATAAAACGTAGAGGGGAAGCTTCACATGTGATGTTCAGTGTCATGCTACCAAGGGTTATTTTGGGATACAGTTTAGGAGGACAGCAGGGGGAAAGACTGATTAGATTACCTCAGACCATATTTAAAATAGCATGGGACCTCATACTCCCCAAGATCCTTGTATACAAAGTCCCTTTTGCAAGTGGATTGGACTCGGCCTGCATTTAAAAAAAAAGGGGGGGGGGGAGTGGGGAGGGAGGAGCTGCCACTTCTGTAGTGCTGTCCTCATCTTACTAAGAGCTGGATCCAAAATCTTTTCTTGGCGTGGAGAGACAGTGCATGGACATCACTTCAAAGGCCCACATTTGTGCAAGGGATATAACAGGCATTAGAGGAAGCATGACCGTTAGCATGGAGCCTTTTCATGCTGGGCATCTGTATGGACAGTTCTCCAGCTCCAGTAGCTCCCCGAGATCCCCAATGGCTGAACCCAATGCTTCTTTTAAGAGGAGTGGAGGAGGATGGGAAACTATGCTGTGGGAGAACATTCTCTGCCCTCAAGCAGGATTTTCCGTGTGAGTGGTTGTTCCCTTCTCCCCTGCACACAACATTGCCAAGTGTGGTGACTAGAAATCTGAGCACACAAAATGCTTAGGGAAAGAGGTCATACAGGTATTCCAGAGATGGTCTTAAACAGGCATGTCATAAACAGTCCTCTATCTAAGCCAGACTAAAGCCAGAAAGCACCAAGCCACAATTAGCTACCTGTGTGCATTATACAACATCCAAGTTTTAGGAGAATATTATAATCTTCAAAAAAAATGTCCACCTTATTTTTGTCACCCTTTGATGATAAAAGTAGGTTACAGCTGGAGGACATTCAGCTTTGTGGGACTACACTCTAACATATCAGGGATTCAGATGGAATCAATACTGAAAACATTCTGGTTTTGTGTATCTAACAAAAGTCTCTGTTTGCCCACATGGGCATCAAGCCTTAGCAAACAATAGCTGAGAGAACAATGCTACCTGTTCATGGAGAATATTAATGGTTTTAAATTGGTGAACACTGTGCTTTGTAATGCACTCCACCCTTCTTCAGGAACTATCTTCAAATGGCCTGTTTAGTACCAGGTGATTCAATGGAAACCACTGAGTGTTGTCTATAAAAGGGAGTTCTGCTTTAGCAGAGAATCTAAGGCAGAGGCAGACAAGTTCCCCAAAAAGTACCTTAGCGAGCCACAATAAAATGATTATTCAGGCACTGAATTGCATCAGTGTCTTCTGTCACCAGTTCCACTGTGAAAATCAGTGTTGGGGTTTCCCATTAAACCTCTTCCATCCAGCCTTTGCATCAGAACCTCAAGCACCTGATAGGATCCACACTGGTGAACCCTTGGGGTCTACAGTGAGTTTTGACATACAAGGACTTTATTTTAATTTTTGTGTTAACAAAATTTGCAAAAAAACCATTTACTGAAGCACCTTTAAGGAGGCTTAATGTAAAAAAAATCTAAAAAAACACCTTGAAAAATTGTGAGCCAGACTAACAAAACAGTAAATATTTTTAAATATAATATACTTGTCACTATTTATGATGCTTGCCTTTTGCTTTCTTTTCCAGCAAACTAAATAAAAATCAGCTTCACTTCAGTTTAAATTCAACTCCCCTTTCAGGTTCTCAGTGCCACAAGATTGGGGTCGCAAATACTGCAATGGGAGGGTTGTTTGTTTAAAGTCAACCATTTCCATGGCAACTTTAAAAAAAAAAATGAAAAAAAAACCATTTATGGAAACACTTCCATTGGTCTTAAATTCTGAAAAAAAAAAATAAACAAAATTTAAATTTTGGACCAAATTTGAGTTGGCAGAATCCCTTCATGTTGTAAAGGTCTTAATTCCAAATTCCAACCTCCTTCCCCGCCACCTCCTAGGGCCTAAATTCTGGATTTTTCTACAGCATTCAAACACTTCAGCACAACTAAAACACAGCTGCATTACACCCTCTCGGTCCTGATCCTGAACTGGTATTAGCTAGCATGGAGGCGTGGTCACTTCGCCCATTCAAGCAGCCCCACTGAAAATCAGCCAGACTTCTCACATGCATAGTTATTTAACTGCTCGTTTGTGTGACTGGGGCCTAATCAGGATTTTGGGAAGGTTTACCAAGCATGCCAATATCCAGCTAAAAATATTAACTATGGATTGCTATATTCAAGAAACGTGGGCCCGTGTAATATTGATATGGCTATAGTCCAACACCTAATGTAGCCACACTGCACTAGTGAAAAATGGGGATTGAAACCAGTGGGATTTACCAATGTAAATCATGGTGTGGCAAGCCCAGTCTCAGTGTGGATGTACTGCACCAGTGTATTAGTGTCAAGTAATAAATAAATAATAGTAAATCCTAGTATAGATAGGACCTCAAGGTCGTAGCATAATGCAGTCCTTTCACCCACAAACCTGCCATTGGCTAGAGTGGGAGATACACAGGAAAAGACAACTGTCCAATTAGGAAACAATATAGTAATTTACTCAGCCAACTGCATGTGCTAGAAACAAAACCATCCCAACAGTTTGCAATTTACTGTGGCAATTAATTCTGTTTAAAAGTGCTATTAAATGTTTCTGCTTTCCAACATGTCCCTACTATCTTCGGGAAAGCTCTGTTTTTGGTGGCTAGTATAGTTCTTAAAACACTCGGTGGAGAAATAGGCCCACAGTGCACAAAATTACTAGAGCTAATCAAATATTGAGGGTGGTTAAAAAAAAATGAACATTGTTTTCCAACTCCTAATGATTGCTGGATTGAAGAATGCTCCAACCTTTATCATTCACTGTTTATTAGCATTTAGGCAGATGGGTTTCAAGCAAATGTTTGGAGGATGGTTATTCTCCATGTGAATACCCATATTCACATGCAAACAAGCGTATCTGTGCAAAAACAAGAGGGGTCACTATTCATTATTCTTCTGTTTAAAAAGTTTCAGTCACCTGACCAATACCACGCTACTTAGGAGAGCAATCACTTATCAGAAAGAAGAGCAAATTGTTAGCAAACAACCCACAGGCTGAAATTTTGTTGCATGAAGTATTCAGCAAATACTGTATCCATTCATAACCATCAAAATTCGTTCCTGAACACAGAGGAGGAGGAGGGGCTGAACAGACTAAACTAATCTGATAGTTTGTTTGCAAAGAACAATTTGACCAGGTATTTATTTTTTTAAATATAGCTCTTTGCACTTCAGATGTCACAGAGATTTTACTAACAGGTAAATATGATGTCTCTGACCTAAAAAGCTTACAGCCTAGCACAACAGAAGAAAGGGGGTTTTAAGAGAGTGTATGGAGACCAAATGATGACTTGGAAGATTGGCAATTAATTATTTTTTTAAATAAATTCACCCAAATATAATTCCTTTGGACTTTCATGGAGTTACCCCTAAAATGAGTATGACCACTGCAATACATACATGAATGAAGTTACGTAAACTAGATGATGATATACAATCAGCACAACAGAATCAAAGTCAAGTTCCGAGGTTCAGATTTGAATTTTCTTGCCTTTTATGGTGTGCTCTTATACCCATAATGTAAGAGGGAGGGGTTTGTTACACACACACACACACACACACACACACACATGTCTTGTTTAATGGAAGTTTCACTTTTGAGGTAGCACCAGACACCAGGACACACACCAAGCCTACTTAACCACATATTTTTCCATTAGCCTGAATCCCATTCCTTGTATATAAGTCCCTTTTGATTTGAGGCAATGGAAAAATGCCTTAGCTAGGAGCCAAAGGACTTGATTTTGTCCCCACCAGAACTAATGGGAGTTGTGCTATTGATTTCCATGAGAACAGTTGACGGACAAATTCTCATCATGTTTACTCGGTTTAAATCTGGTGTTCATGCCACTGACTTCTATTTAGGTCAGAACAGACTGCCGTTCTATTCCAACACTTTAGGTTCATACAAAAATGAGTCATAATTAAACCAGAACACTAAGACAATGAAGCCACAAATTTTTAACACCATTTCTGTGTGGTTTTACTCTGAAGTGACTGAACAAAAAAAAAGGCACGTGGAGGAGTTATCTAATGTTTATTTCTTTTCTGTTTCCATTTCAAATGTACTTAAAATTAATTTCCTCTTTTCCTCCTTCCCCAACTGTCTGCCATGCAATTTTAACCTGGGATCTAAAAAAATCAAGCTGGAGTCTTTCATTCTCACACTCACTCACTCACACCCAGTAATAGAAGACCCTGAAATCCAAATTTTGGCTTCAGTTAGACCTGTGCAACCCCAGACTATGCCCTTAATTATGCCTGTGGGTTTGTACAGGTGTAACTGACACACCCTGTAATTGAAATTTAACAAACAATTCTTCTAACTGACAAAGAAGGGACAGAATCCAATTCACTCTCTTCAGCAGTGCTGGCTCTGGAGTGTTACTAGAGCAAGTAGCAGTAAAAATAGATTTTACAAGGTATTTAGGCACCCAAAGATGGAAACAGGCACCTTGTGGGATTTTCAAAAGCACCTGGGCTCCTAATTCCCCTTGAAATCAGGGCCGCTGCAGGGGACTTAAGCATTGGTCTCTCCTGTTCTCTGCCTGTGGTAGTTTCATTTCCTGAGGACTGAAATGTTTTGGTCTAAACAAATATCTTTTGGCTTAATATAGGGGTATCTGGGTGAAATTTAATGGCCGGTGACATACAGGAGGGTTAGATTAGATTTGATGGTCCTTTCTGTCCTTCAACTATGTGAAACCTTTAAAAATCTGGCTCTAAATTACCCAAATTAGCAGATGCTGAATGGCACAGAAAACAGACGTGTCATGTAATAAGGTTTCATTTTTACAGTGCTGTTCTTCAGATAGGACTGTACTTTAACATGACTGCGGGAAGTTAAGATGACAAACATTTGCCCCTTGTTCTCAGCATCTCTTCTGTATACCCTTTGGTCCTTCTCCCCCTCCCCCCCCCCCCAAAATCTCACCTCTCTTGAAAAAAACCATCCTCCTTACCCCCACGATTACACACTTACACCCTTATCCTGCTAACACCTATGCTTGTGCTTAACTTTACCCATGTGAGCAATCCCACTGAGTATTCAGGTGAGTGAAGTTAAACACGTGTGTGAGTCTTTGCAGGATTAGGACCATAGATGTGAGATGAACTCCCCTGAAGAGAAGCATCTTATTTACCTTAAAACTACGTACTGCCACACATTTTAAAAAAAAAAAAATCCCCCAAACAGGCAGAAAATCAAGACTGTGAAACACCACTGATCACACTAGTTGATGCCAGTTGATGTAGTAGGGGCTCTGCTGCACTGAATCACCACGTGAATTGCAACCAATGGCTGCTTTTACAGGCTGCGTAATATGCTTTGCAGCTGAATGAAGAACTGTAAAAAAAAAAAAAAAATCAAATACAAGCTTTCTGCTGTCATCACAAACTACAGGACCACAGCTCAAGCAGTTTATGAATAGAAGACATCCGTTTCCTCCTTCCATATCGAACTGGAGCCATGGCATTGATTGCAGATGCACATATTATTATTTGTTACTAGGTTTAAAATGACCATAGTAATCCAAAGTAAAGGGAAGGCTATTCAATAACCAAATACAAGAGATCAAGTTACCCTGAGTGATGCAGAATTACTACAGTACATATGTAACTGAAGAAGCCATCCATTACAGAGAAATTATCAGATTATAAAACAAGGTGCAGGAAAGCAGCATTAATAGAGGCCAGTAAATTGCAACAGGTATATCCAAATAACTGCCATGTTTTTGATCATTGGACCCACGCATATTGAGGACTTTCAGGCTGGCAGGACATAACTGCCTTAGGGGGCAGGCACGTGTTTTAGACTAAATTATATTATAAATCTTATGTAGTAGAATGTATAATTACTTATACAGGTCATGACAACAAGTGAGCAAATGAGCACAATTACCTGGATCACCTATTCCCTGCATGGAATTCCAAAGGAAATTCCCCTTGTGCGTATGTTACCTTGGAAATGTTAAAATCTCTAGATTCATATTACCAAAGGCATAGACAACGGGGTGCTACAAAAGTGAAGAAAAAAAACCCATTTGCTTTGAGAGGAACTGCATTCAGAAATCCAGGCACTATCCTTTCACAGGTTGGACAGAGCAGCTGTTTTCACACTGAGAACTTGCACATGAGCAAGTTCTCACAACTTTTTGATGCAAAAATGCTGCATTTGCTCAAACAAATCTGATTTTGTTAAGAAATGGGTCCAGGTCTACCTAAAAACGAGTCCATTTCCAATGGAAAATGCCAGATTTTGCTTAATAAAACCCCTGTATATACATTAGTCAGTTTCTTTTTGGGGTAACTGGACTATTTTCTGGTTTCCAATGAAAAGTGACAAGTGTCTTATTTCAAGAAATTCTGGACTTAGTTATAAGTATTCTACTCTCCTCTCCTTGAAGGTGTACCTAGGCCCTGATCTGATCTAGGTCCTGGAATGTAGTAATCAAATACTTTAGCAGCCCAACCCTTATTCATGTGAATAATCCACTGACTTTATCTCACATGAGAAATCCCATTAAAGTAAGAGAGGCAAAATTGGACCCTTTGGCCCCCACCTTCCTTGCGGATGCCCCCAGATCTCCCACCACTCCAAAAAAATGCACCGTGGAAAAGACTCTATTATCTCTCCCTGGGAATCTCTGCAGAGAAGGGAAAATGTGTGCCCACTCCATTCCCACACAGCCTGGCTAGTCTCCACTCCCCCTCTCCAAGAGGTGGGATTTAAAGTTGGGGGAACAGGGTTACAGAGCAAGAGATAGGGCAAAGGGTTCTTTGTGTATAGGTTCACCTGTGTATTTGAGGACAATGATGGAAGGAGGGGGCAAGATTGAGTTATTTAAGTTATACAGCACCCAAAAGCGGTATCACCTAAATAATTGGAAAAAGGTCTCTACCCTGGAAAGGTTATGAACTACAATGGCAGATCCCTACATGATTTTCAAAAAAGGGTCTGCTGAAGCTAAGGCTAAAGCAGTAACAAATAATAAAATTCAAACAGGGATACATCTGTATAACTTACGCATTTAGGGTAAAATTTTCAAAAGTCACTGTGTGACTAGGGTATGCCAACAATACAGCAGCTACAGCCCTAGCATAGACACTTCCTACATCAACAGAAGGGTTTTCCCCCCATAAATGCAATTAAGCCACCTCTCTGAGAGGCAGTAGGTAGGTCGATGGAAGAATTCCATGGAACGAAGAATTCTTCCGCCGGCTTAGCTGCATTTACAGTGGGGATTAGGTCAACCCAGCTACATCGCACAGGGTGTGAAATTTTTCACAGCCCTAAAGTAAGTCAATCTAATTCTTTGGGGGCAGGCCTAACTTAACTCCCACTGACTCTGAATCTTTTCTTCCTGTTACTAACATTCACATTGCTGAATAAGCTATCCATTCTCCACATGTGTCTGTACAGTGCCTGACACAACGGAGCCCGGATTGAGGCCTCGGTACTACCAGAATACAAACAACGATTAAAAAATAATCTGTAACAAATTATTTGACTTGTCCCCAAGACCCAACCTCATGCAGCCTATAGGCCAGATCCTTCTCCCAATGAGATCAATAGCAAAACTCCAAACTGACTAGATGAAAAACTTTAAGGGACTAGCCCCACCACTAGTGCAAACAGTCCTTGCTCATGCAAGCAGGGAGTCCTATTCAAGCTAATGGGACTGTTTGCAAGAGAGTCAGAAATTGCAGCATTGGATCTAAAATGATGCATATTGACTAAGAAATGTTTGTTCCTAAAGCAAAGCAGAGACAAATTTCAGTCAGTATCACCCTAGTATGGTATATCAGTCCAATTAGAATACCAATGCAAGTTAAAGCATAATGCCTGGAATTGTCACTAGAGGAAAAAAACAAATCAACTCTTGGGTTCATATAAAACAAGGACAATTTAATGATGAGTAGTCGAAAATGTGGCCACACACGCACACACTCTTTCACATACACAGAAGCAGTTCATCAAAAGTGAATCACAGAGAGAAAGATGAATTTGAACCCTTTATCCCCTGTCCTTTATAAAAGCTGCCACTCAGTAAACGGAGATTGCTCTAATTACTGTGACAATTCTGCACCCCGTTCAAACAACTTTTGTGTTCTGGACAGGTTTCTCTCCGAGTTTGAAATTCTTGGCCTGAGAACCACTCTTGTCTAAAAGAGGTTTCTCGTTCCAAGCACAGAATGCAACATTAACAAGTTGTTTCTCTTTTCAGCTCATTTCATTCTCCTCTTTTCCAATTGCCCGATTCAAAGCTTAATGGAAACTTGTCGAATCTTTTCTTCCCACAAACCCTGTGGAGCCCCAAAGCAATCTGTGCACAGGGTAACCACAGGAATCTCATATTGTCAATTAAAATTGGATAGACACCTGATAACAAAGTATACATACTAGAATAATATATATCACACATAAACACAGACATGCACATGTAACCAGGCAGATAATCACATTACAAATATATTAACAAACCTGTAACGATTCCAAATTCCATTTTCATTCATCCAATTTCACTTTTGGTCTAGTTTTCATAGACATTCACATTTTTTAAAAATGATTTAAACACAAATTACACTTCACTGCCACAAGTAAGCAACAGTTGATGTCAAGGCAAAATATACCCCCAAAAAATGAATAAATAAATTAGGCCTCCCATCTTTGATGGTCTATGGATTATGAAGATATTTATCTGCATAAGGACAAAATATCCTTTATGGGGCAATGTATTTTTCTTTATTCAATTATATTTTTGGCTACTACAAAAGTTGTGCTTGGCTAACTCCCATAAAAAAACACGACTTCTCTGTTTAACACCCCTCTGTTTCTTGTATAGATACAAAAAAACTCTTAGTTCTATTTTGGGGCAAAATATGGGGACGGCTTGGGCAAAGGGGAGAAGTAAACTAAAATGCTCAGTTTAAAACAAAAACACACACACACACACACCAACTTGGCATCCAGACATGGAACAACAATTCATACCTCTAGACAAAGACACACATGGAGAAAAGAATCTCTCCTCTACTTCCCAAGGCAAACAAAAAAGGTAGCCAGTCTGGTTACCATCTTATTCTTCTGATATGTTCGTTCAAGGTTACGTCTTCTCATGGGATTCTTTATACCAGTAAATATTTAAACATACAAACCACCTACAACCTTTCAGTAGTCCTTTGTTGAGTCGGAGCTCACCGATGCAGCTATCTATATGTAATGCTGCACATAAACCCTATCCTATGGGTTCTCAAACTGGGGGTTGTGACCCCTCAGGGGGGTCACAAGATGGTTACATGGGGGTCCCAAGCTGTCAGCTTTGTGGGGCTGACAATCCTGACCCCCCATTACATTATATTCCCCCCCACTTGGGTTCAATTTATAAGGGGGGGGTTACATTCAGTGTGAAAGGGGTCACCAATACAAAAAGTTTGAAACCCATTGCCCTATCCACACCAATACTCATTCAACCAAAGCAAGCCTGTAATCTAGATGCTCTTGAAGCAGTTTAACCCTTGCTTATCTATACAAGTTATCGACCCAAGCTCAACCAACTTAACCAAGAACAACTTCATTAGGGATTTGCACCAGTTCAACTAGACAGGATTTTAAAACGGATTTAGTTACTTGTCCCTAGTATAGACATGGCCATATCCTGGAACAACTGATCTGATATAAACAGGGGAGCTGATAACTCACTTGGAGGATGGACCCTTTCTTTTGTGGCTGTGAAGCATCTCTTCAAAGTTGGAGGTGTTTTGTTTCTACTGTTTGTTTCTAAAATTCATACATGCCAAAACATTGTACTCTGCAGTATTTCCAATTTGGTATTTTTCTGAGGAGCCCTCTCTTTTTGGAAGTTCAACTGCAGCACCGGAGTGGAACTAAAAGACAGACCAGAATTTTGTTTTTTATAGCACCTTTCACACCCTAGACACTCTAGAGAGCTTTACAAAGCAGTAAGTTAGACACTGGTAAAGCAGAGACGGTGTAGTCAAACATGGCAGCCATTATGCATTCAAGAGTACTTCCCACAGAGCCTTGGGCATTAAAATCATCTGTTTTACTGAGCAGAGGAAACTGTTCACCAGGACACAAGGATTATCTCCTACCCATTTTTAAAAAAAATTGCCATGGGATCTTTAACATCCACATGGACAGGCATCTAAGAATTTGATTTAAATGTCTGGCCATATGCCTGAAAGAATTCAGCACCCTAAGCATCTGACAACAAAGAGGAACTATCCTCAGATCTCCTATCCTTGCACTTCTTTCAGCAAGAAGCAAAAACATTTTAACAACGCAAATATATTTTTCCTCTTGCCAATGCCTACTTGTCTCCTATAATTTCCATCATTTACTGTCATTAATTTTTTTCCCTCAAACTAAAACCAGCAGCTTGTGAGTCAGAGAACAATCATTAACTTTTACAACTTCCGCACAAATCCACCTACTCACACCGGAAAGGCAGTATTGACTGGCAAGGCGGCCTCAAAGCAGGCCTGGCAATCACTGGGAGCCTTCCATGGGGTGAGGGCCATGGGTTTCGATGTACCATTATTGCAGAATCACGCCCCAATAGTTGTTTTATTTATTTATAAAATACCTGTAGGAATCTAAAATATTAAAAATCAGTGACCAGACACTATAGGAAGGGTCATTCGTTTGGAAAAAAAATAATCCTTTTACCGCTTTTTGCTAAACTTTGAAGTCAGGTCAGGACATACAGGGCTGATCCAAAGCCTGTTGAAATCAATGGGAGACTTTTCACTGATCTCAGTGGTCTCTGGATCAGGCAGAAGTAAGACAGTCTTCCATTAATAACTGCAAGAGGGATACGTGTTTTCCGTATCAGAAAGCTGTTCAAAATGAACTGTACAGATTATGGGTTTCATGCTACATTGCTCCTGAAGCCAGGAAGTCCCACTGAAGTTGATGGGACTTCTGGGTGGATAAGAAATGCAGAACTCACTGCAGCTTTCCCAGCATACTCCCAACTAGACATTCTCTACGACAGCAAAGACATTCTCTACTACAACATTGCTCATTAAAAAGTGGCTGCAGCATCATTTTAAAGTGTCCAATCATTACTAATTCATTTAGGAACAACTCTAACACTACTCATAATGAATTAATTGGAATTAATCTGGCTGTCATGTGTGTTTCCACAGGAATCCCATTGTTATTCAGTATTACTAAAAACACTTCCAGTGAAGTCACGCAGTACCCCTGTATTTAGTTTAAGGAAACTTTAAATTGATTAGAACAAAATTACCGATGTTTTTAGTGCATCATAATTGGCACAGCAAGCCGAAAGCCAGTTATCCTCTCAGTCCCTCTTTACAATGTTACTCTTGCCCATTCATTCTGCATTTTCTTCGAGAATCTGGCTGTACCCTACATCTGCAATTCATTGACTTTACAATTTACCACATGTTGAGATGGAGAGGTCTCAGCTCCATTTGAATCACTGCACAAATATGCAAGTGATTTATCGTTTTAAAACTGAAGACTGCAAAAGAACGACTCCACTTTTCCTGAACATTACTCCTTCTGGCAGCCCATGAACAATTACAGTTCGTACTAATTAAGCTCTGTAAATGTGCTGTGCCCTGCTAATGCCTACCAGGCCTCAAAATTTATTTTCATGAAGCCAAACTTTAGCTAGCAACTTAACTCATTCAGCACTGGCCCACCGGTTGCCTGTGTATGACCCCCAAGAAGAATAAGGGTCAAAGCTTTAGCCTGCCTAAAACAAAAGAATAAACTAGAATGGATTGAATTGCCAGCATGGAATTAGATGAGGAGGGAGGGGTGAAGTATCCTGGGAAATGAAAAAAACATCACTGTTGATAACCTGTTAAAAAGGTACTACCACACCATCTTTGTAATGTGGTGTTAAGGGATTCATATTTATCCCCAGAGGCTAATAAGTTACAGCATTCCATTGACTAGGAAAATGCATAAAGCCTTCAACTAAACTGCCTTTACATTTATTTGTGGAAAGTACAATGACAGCCCCCCCCCCCCCCCCCATTTTAAGAGTCAGGATTTACATGATTTGTAGACGAAACCCATATGGAGAACAAGAGTCGATTTCTTAGTCTTTTTCTCCCCCACTCTCCCAGCTTGTCCCCTGGTAGCTGTGATCTGGATGTGACAGTAATCTATGGGGATGCTGAAATCAAGAAACTGCTAGAGAAATTAAAACTAGATTAATACCTAGGCACAGATTATTAATCATGTTGTCTGGTTTAAAACACACAGGCAAGAGAGAAGCACTTAAATTTTAACTGCCCACTCCAGGAAAGCATGTTTAATCAAGAGTGAGCCGTGAACAACAAGCTTTACTGAGTGAAGAAAATGTTTTTCCCTGTCCCCCAAGACTTTCTTGACACTTAAGAATCAATCCCCAGCTCCCCAATTTCCCCTTCAGTCATTCACCCAAATACGTTTTTTCAAGTCTGTAATATTTCTCTCTGCACTTCAGCATTCTCTCTTAGTCATCTAACAACCCTCCCCTGGCCTCTGGATTCTCTACACTTCCTCAGATACAGTTTTCTTCTTCCAAACGCTACTTCCAGTGCCGCCCTCCCCCCTCCCCCCAACACTTTCTTCCCTGCAAACTCAGATTTTTCCTTCTTGAAGCACATAAAACCTTTTCCATCCAACTATTGTTTCGAAACAGACTATGCTAACTGCTGTACTCTGTGTGTGTTTTCACATAATGTAGCTTTTTACTGAAGTCCTATCCAAACACCTTTAAAAAAATCAGGCTAATAATACACATTTCTAAGATGCATTTAACTTGTGCATTAATCCTGACATGTGATTTTTCTTTTTCCAGCTCAGTGGTACATCAATAAATTAAAGGGCAGTTCCAGGTATCAAGTTTCTTTAAGTATTCTGGGAAATATTTTGTTGGGTTGGTATCTAGATACACTACACAATACTGTCAGTGTGTTCATAAAGGATGCAAGCTGTAGTAACTTTTTTTTTTTTTAATTTGGCTGTCTGCATTGTTTAGAATCATTCTTGAATTTTTCTGCACTCCAAGTGTTAATTATAAACTTAACTATATCCTACGTAAAAAGCAAAAACACAAACCTGCAGTTAGGAGGAGGAGTGCAATATTCTTAGCTTTTTGGGGTTTTCATGATTTCCACCCCCACCCCCCAATCTCTCATTGCTTATAATTAGTGAAAGAAATTTGACCCACTGCCAGTGTCTGTGGACCTTGGATATTATAAGGCCAGCGTGGCGTCAAATATCTTAACATTCATAAGTGTTATAGGCTGTAAATAAACCCTGTGGATTTATGACCCTGTGCTGCTTGCCAGCAAATGACTGTGGCACATTTCTTTCAGCAGACCTGTCGAGGTGCAAGTTTGCCTTTGGTTGTAAAATTAACCATTTCCTTCACAAACATGCCCAATTATGAACCCAAGTTTAAGGCTTACTTGCATATTTACAGTAATTTAGTACCTAAAGAAACACACACCTTTAAACGTCCCTCTAATCCTACAAACAACACCATGAAACAAAAGTTCTCACAACAGTCACAGTGTAGGGGGGATAATATCCTATTCACCTACAACCCATGGGGGAAAATGTACACACACACACACAATATTGCAAATACATTTTATATACAATCAAGCACTTGTTTTGAAGTTGGGAGGGGCGAGGAGATGGTGGGAAGAAGCATATTATTTCTTGCCTGCTTCTGTCTGCACAAGAATCTCCTCCCTTCCCCCACTATAATGTCATCTACTTCCTGTGTAGGAGAGCATTTGCTAAATCCAGGTTGTCTCATGCTTAACTGCCAATAATCCAACTTCCACATAACTCCCAGACAGCTGGGAAAAGGTCCTCAGAGTTTTAGTCATGGCATAGAAACTCACGTCCACCCAAAAAATCTGCAGCTGTCCTTTCTCTACAAGGCATTTTTAATCTGATTTTGAAACCCAATCATGAAAATCTGACAAATGTAAAATACTTTTTTACCTGAACTCTGGTTTACAATCGTCACTGAAAGCTGCACCATGTTTTTTTAACCGATTAACCTACATATATTTTTGTGTTTGAAGAAAACAAAAAGCAAAATCAAAAAGAGAGAGGAAAGAACAGAAAAAAATCCAACACCAGTTAATGTATGAATACATTCAAAACCTGGAAAGGCATCTACTGTAATTTTTCAAGTACAGATCAGCCACTGGTGCACCTATTAAAATGTTCAATTTCCAAAGCAAATATTATTTTTAATGAAGTGCAGTACTGCAATTATCCTGTACACTCAAGTAACAGTACTGCATTATATTGTTTTGCAAGCTCCCAGAAACATGAAACTTTGCTATAACTAGTTTTCATAGCCCCTTCAGAGAGAAGCTGGCTGACCAACCAATGGTGCATTTTCTCTAAAATGAAATCATATCAGGGACATTCAGATTCTTTATGGAAAAATTTACCATTGTATCCCACCAACACTGATTCACTCTGCTTCAGAATTAACAATCTACCTACTTAAGCATTCAGAGGTTTCATATTGTACGTTCCAACCAATTTATACCACAGGACCATCAATTCTTACATAATAGCATGTTTCTACACAATTCCAGAAACTTTATTAAAACCATGTCCATTAAAAAAAAAAAAGAGTGAATAATGCACATCACTGAATGCTAAGTATCACAGAGCACTAAAGTGCTGACATATTAAGTTATATCTACATTATTAAACTAGTTGGTGGATGTTAATACCATAATCCATATTGCAGACATTAAACCTCAACCATTAAGATTAGTACAGAATTAATACTGTCATATCGAAACTGAAATCTTCACATGCCTAACCATAAATATTTCTGAAGGAGATGAAAAACAATTAGCATAAATACCAAAAGAAGGGCAAGAACACCTGTTCTTTTTCAGTACCGATAAGCATTTTATTGTTCTCTATTTAAAATGTAATGACCTGTGTAATTACAGTAATATTACATTGTATTGCAGGGGGCTTGGAATGTCACACTTTGAAAAGTGTTGTCAAAACAATTCAAGGGGGGAAAAAAGGACCACCATTAACCCTTCACACTTCAGCGTCTACCTCTTTTGTATTAGAAAGGATTATGTTTGATTCGGGAGATAAAGGAAAACATCCATTTTTCAAGTCTGTTTTTTTTTTTTTTTTTAAGTTTCCTTTGCTGAATGTAAAACCTTAGTGAATGGGCTGCTCTCATATTTTGCTATTCCAAGCATTCCAAATTCAGAAATGAACACAAGATGCTGCCTTATGTGCAATCTAGTAACAAATCTCTCACTTGGAAAGCAAACAATTTAGGGCAAAGGAAGATGCAACAGCACTGATAAAAATATGAAAAATCTGCTGGACAATATTCTTAACAAAATATTTCTATTTGCTCGTTGAAAACATGAACAAAAACACTAAATGCAGGATTCAAATTAAATACAACTTCTCTGTTTTTAAACTTTGAAATGAAAACTATTTCCTTTATTATTCCTAATAGCCAGCTACCACGGTCCCTCTTCAAGTATATGCGAGACAGAGACAGAGATTCTCAGATACATTACTACATTTCTATTTGACTAGATCTCTCCTTAATGCGTATCTGTATTCTTAAAAGCCATCCACATTACTCTATCAAAGACAAAATTAACATTATACAGAAAAATCTTTGTCATTTTAAAATAAAATTATTACTATCAAGCTTTATGGAGTCTTCAACAATTAAAGCATTATTCTTGAGATAATGTATTATTCATCATAAGCAGATTTAATGATACTTCATAATTCTTTACGTTCTTAAAACAGAAAAGAAGAAATCAGTGTTCTCAGGAGTTTGCTTTTGAACAGACAGCTGCAGATACATTTACAATTAACAAAAATTCTGCTAAACCAAAATTAACAAACAAACCACAACAGCAGCAACAAAAAAGAAAAGAATATATGCTACACAACTACGTCACCTTTTTACCTTATACTCTCTTAAAATTTAAAGGATAGGGTATTAGACATCTACTCAATATGTATTTGTTTATATATTAAATAATAACTACGCAGAATTTTCTATACATTTCCAACTTGCATTTAAAACTAAAATCTAGCTGGTTTGGGATTCAAAGCTGGTTTAGTAGATGTCAAGAATACACCTAGAACATACAGTATGTCAGACAACATCTATCCTGCTTAATCTTTAAATTATTCTGCTTTCAGGCCTAAATGAATAACTTTAATTTTTTCAGCCATAATTAAGTGGCAAGCAAACACGGAGACATACAGAATGTGAAAGAAAAAAGGTGAAGATATGAAAAGGTTTGTGGTTCCTGATGTGCAAATAATAAAATTGCCTACTGAGAGTGGAAATATCCCTTTTAGAATCCATCTGATAACACACTACAAGGCCACCTGCTATGTCAACAATAAAATAACATGTAATCTTTTATACAATACCTTTAATTCATACAAATAGAACATTCTTATGAAGGCCTTTTTTAAATTTAGGGAGAAGGGGAGGAATATTTCCATTAAAGGTAACTACTAAATGATCCAGATCTTTAGGTTCTAACAAGAAAAAAGAAGGTGGCAAATCAATGTAATAAGGAATTATGTCTGTTGTAACAAAAATATTTTTGAAAAAAAAAATCAGAAGACAAAAAAACGAAGGTGATACCTCAATTAAGCTATTCTTGGAATACTGAAAGCATTTTAAGTTTTTAAAAAACTGCAATATAAAATTATTTGGCACAAAGTCATTTTGGGGGAATACTCTGAGATCTGGAACCTAACGCTTACAGAATTTGAATTTTTTTTTAAAAAGCCATGCACACACAAAATACACACAACCATATTTGAAGCAAAATGTCATTCATTCAGTCCATGCTTTTCCCCTCCCCAATCATTAAAATTAAAAAATGTAGTCACCCTCTTCCACAGTCTGAGAAATCATGGCGCTTGAAAAGCAGCCTTACAAGATAACCACCATAATAAAATAAGTAAAACACTACCACATCTTTAAATACATGCAAAACTAGACGAAAAAAATTTTCATATCTCGATTGCTCTATATTTACTAATCTAGGTTGCTACTGCCACTTTACTGAGTAAAAACAAGCCTGACCTGATGTTTAATATTTTAACGCTTTGAAACACTTGTAGATCTGATAAACTGGTCTCGTCCAAGACTTAATCCATTAGCACAGATTCAACATCTACTGAACAGTAGATCTGTTATTTCAAATTGCTCTCTCATGTTACAAAAAATGTGTAAATAGATACATGGTGATGGTGGAGGACCCTTCAGATTTAAAAGCACCTAAAGAATGCAAAATGACAACGCTGGGCAAGTGTAAACAAACACTTCTTAGCATTTTGTACTCCCCATGGGTTTACCATTCATAATTAAAAACCCCTCCTTTAAAAAAAATTTGTCTTGATGTGTGTTACATATACAGCACAGTTAGTGATACTACAAGGCATCAAAGGAGAAACAGCAGCAAGAGACAAACCTACCCCCATCACACCCCGAAGTTTAATAGAACCCCACTATCTGAACTACGATTACTTCCCCCCTCCTCCACACACACTTTCTCTTTTACCCAGGAAATCTGGCCCTTCATCCACACACACTCATATTTTCAGCAAGATTATTATTTCTAGAATACACTTCCAAGTGGGGAGGTTGTTTAATCTATTCATTTTTTTTAAATGCAGTTTCTGTTTATTGTATCAGTCCTGGTCTGTGCTCTGCTCTAACTCCTTTCAGGACTCAGCTTAGCCACACACAAATAAAGAAAGAACTCCTTCAGGTCTTTCTCCCCTTGCAAAATAAGAGCTGTGTGTTTAGCTCCGGGTAAGGATGGGCTTTTTCTGTGAGCGTTCAAGAGAGGGATTCATCTCCTTGATCAAGGTTTGTTCAGTTTAAACTAATCAAGCATGTGAGTTTGAAATTAAATGTCAATAACCCTCCCGTCCCCCAAAAAAGTGTAAAAACTTGCCATAAACATACAGAGAAAGAGAGAGAGAGAGAAAGTGCAGAACCAAAGTGAAAAGGCCAGACAACTTGCAATGGATTTTTTTTTTAAAGTTTCTAGTCTTTACAAAACAGGATAAGAGAGAAACTATATAACTTGGTGACTCCTAATACAGTACATCAGTATCTGAGAGAGCTTCTGCAGCAAGGAAAGGGTTAAGGGGGAGGTTAAAAAAAGGGAGGGGGAAGAGACCAAGACGCCACCGAAGAGGGCAGAAGAAAACAGATCATTCACCATGGCAAATAAAGAGTTTTGTAGAAATCAGATTTGAGATTCAGCTGATGAGAAAAGAAACCAAAACGCAGCCTGGGATTTATTATTTTTTGAAAGAAGGGAGAATCGAGAGGTGAAAAGACCTCCACGCAAAACTGAAAGTAAAAAAAAAAAAATATGGCGAAGTATAAACAAATCCCATTCTGCAAAAGCCGTGAAAGTTTGGAAAGTTTGTGACTAGGGGGAACGGGGGAGGGGGAGGACATGCGGGAGGCTTAGAGCTGGGGAGGGAGAGAGGAAGGACATGTACAATCCTAGCAGTGAACCATCGGTTAAAATAGACAGAGATGTATATGCGCCACTTACTGTTCTTGCAGTTGGAGAGAGCGATCCATTGGGGAGGTACGGGCTGGTCAGGTCGGGGATCATTATAAAAGGATAACCAGGGTATGGTGGGCCCTTAAACAACCCTCCATCTTGCCTTTTCGCAGCTAACATGGCGGGGCAGAAAGAGAGAGAGGGGGTGAAAAGGGGGGAATACAAAAGAGAGCGGGGTGGCAAAAAAAAACTTTGTTTAGAAAGTGTCTCTCCCCCCCGCACCCCCAGGCAAAAGTTGTGCAGCCGGCCCAGCTGCACAGCAGCGCGCCGCTGGGGCCGCACTGGGCTTCCCTCGGCAGGTCGCCCCGCAGAGCTCGGGGGCTCCTCGCTTTGGGGGTGTGTGGGGGGGGGGTTCGTGGTACTCACCTTCTTCTAAACTTTCCCTCGATTTATCTCTGAAAGTTTCGGACCTAGGCGGAGGCCGCCTCTCCGCCTGGGGGAGGGGGGCAGAAAGGAAAGATTTGGGGAGGGGGGGGGAGAGAAAGAGAGAGAAACAAGAGTTACAAGTTTGTGCAACGGAGGAAACTTAAAGCCAAACATTGTAGCAACCTCACAACACCCCCCTCCCTGAGTTCTGTCTGAGGGTTAGCCCCCTAAACCCCGTGGCAAAGCAAAGCCCAACTCCCCTCTGCCCCCCACCTCCGCCTGCCCCCAAAGCCAAGGGGGGGAGGATTTGGGGGGGTTCCCCTCCTTACCTCCGAGTCTGAGGAGCTGTTTTGATTCGTTTCTGATTCATTGACCAGCGAGGACTTGACATCCGCTAAATCCCGCTCGGCCGAGGAGTTGTCGGAGATCTTCTCCTCCTGCTCCCCTTCGTCTTTGAAAGAGATCAGCTCATCGTTGGCCCCCAAGTCGTCTCCTCCACCGCCGTTCAGCTGCGGCATTTTCCTGCCGGCTCACCCCACCAGCAGCAATTTTGCAAGAAGGGAAAGGGGGGAGGGGAGGGGGAAAGAAAGGGGAAAAAGTTTGCACCGGGGGGGGGAAAAGTCCAAGGTGAAGGGTTTTTCTTCTTCTTCGTCTTCTCCTTCTCTGTTTCCTCCTGGGGAGGGGAAAAAGAAGGAGGAGGAGGGGAGGGAAATGTCTTTCCTTTCCTCTTTGCACCAGTGACTTTGGGTTTCTTCTTCTGGATGTTTTCCTCCCTCTCTCTCTCTTTCTTCCTTCCTTCCTTCCAGGGAGCTGATCAGCGTGCCAAGGGCGCACCAACCCCACACCCAATGTGAGAATAATAATAATTAAAAAAAAAATAGACGGGGGGGAGGGGGAAATTGTTTTAAAAAAAATACAACAAACCCAACAAGAAGTCAGCTGGAGAGGGGGGGAGCCGCCGCAGATATAGGGAGCCCGTGCCGCTCGGGTTTGAGTGAGTTGAAGTTAGACTGAGAGCTTTTCAGTTCAAAGGCGGCGCTGATTGACAGATAGAAAAAGGGGGATCGAAATCCGGAGGAACGGAGAAGTCTGGGATCCGGGATTATTGACAGGGAGAGAGAAACACACTAGGCACTTAATGAGATGCAGGAGGGGGCGGGGCTCCCCCGGTGACGTGTGCATAACTAAACAGGTTTGGGGAATGAGCGAGAGGGAGAAGGAAGAAAGAGGAGGAGGGTGGGGGGAAGTGGAGAACTAACAATGATCCTTTTTGGCAAGAGCCAGCGAGAGTTTAGTGAGTGTTAGGGGGGAAAAAAGGGAATGGATTGAAGGGAGACAATGGAGGGGGAGGAGGGAATGTAAGGGAATGACCCAAAGAAAAACAAAACACAAATGCAAGGGGGAGAGGAGAAAATTGCACTCTTACTTCAGAAGTAGATTTGCACAAGAAGGAAAAAATATATATATAGGAGTTAGGAAGAGAGGAAAAGATGCCTGCCCTTGGGTCTGCTGTTTGCAAAGCAGTAACTTTTATAGAGCAAAGATGATTAACCATATACATTTGTATGCATGGGGAAAAGTGAAATTCCTCACAGATTTTCCGTGGCATTATTTTTATTGTGCGTGGTTTAGGTTTTTTTGCTTTTCTTTTCTTTTCTTTTTTTTTTTTTTGGTTGGCTTTTTTAAACCCGTTAAGATTTTTTTGTTTATTGCCAATCGTTGTAGGTAAGAAACTAAAATAATCATGTAATAAACCCCTTTTCTTACCCGGCGTTTTCTTCTTGCATGTATTATTATTATTATAGTCCTACTGGATTAAAATGTGCAAGATAACTCTTTAGTGAGCAGATATCGCCAATTTTTGGAGTAAGGCATATTATTATTTTTACCTTAATGGGGGAAAAAATTGGAGGAAAAGGAATGTGATTGATACGTTAATTATCAAGAGAGGAGGGAGATCCAGGACTCTGTGACTTGAGAGGTGAAAAGTTTTTTGTGTTGACGTTGTAAGCATCACAACAGGAAAATTAAACTGAAAGTGACATAGCCACTGGAATGAATAGGACCAGTTGAACGGTCCCCAAAACCAGCCAGCAAGTGAGTTACCAAATGTAGATTATTGGGGGGCGGGGAGTAATTGACCGCTCAAGACATAACGAAAGAGTATTCAGTTCAAGGATTTGAGGCAGCAGGTTTTTTTTAAGTCACTACCCACAGAGCAGGCTCTGCACAGCAACAAAATGGGGAGCGGAATAATGCAGATGCAAGAAATGACATCTGGTACCCGAATATAATGTGCTGAAGAGAGAAGGAAAACAAATTGATCTTCTAGCAGTGACAAATTATAACAATGGACGAGTCAATGGGAAACTTTAACATGGACAAGGAACAAAGGAGGGAGGGGGGCACAGAGACAGTAAATTCAATGGGAATTAGTAAATTGCCTAATGGAAATGGTGTTAGAAAGCAAGGGGACAGGCTGTACTAAATAATCCAAACATTCCCCAAGAAATCTGACCTGCTGCTCCTACTAAGGGCCATTCAGCACGTAGGGTTTCCAAAACAAAGTCAATTTGTCATGCAATATTTAGAGAGTTTGGGGATTTCAGCTAAACTGTCTTCTCTAAAAAGAATAATAAAAATAATAATACAGAGATCGACAAGGCTAACACAAATTCTCAGGCATTAAAAAGTTCACATAGAAATTTGCATACTAAAGGGAAAGATGCAGACAAAATAGAAATAAAAAAATCACTGCAACTTACAACTTTAATATTAATCAGTAAAGCAGAAATAGAGTGAAAGGAAGCATGAAAAGAAGTAAAACAAATGTGTACATTTAATCAGACAGGATTGCATAGGACACAAAGAACAGGGCTAATTAGTCTCAGCAGGTAGGGACTAACCTTCAGACTTCATAAATAAATAAGTCTGTGAACAATGTCTAAGTGGGAGTATGGAGACAGAAAAGGGATTATTTCAAGACACCAAGTAAAAACATGAAGAATGAAATACTTCACTGTTAAATCAATGTACAAATGGATTTAACCGTTTCTTTTTCTTCTGGTCTTTTGACTAACTTGCTTTTACTTTTAGACATTTTGCAAAATAGCTATGGTTGGACACACACTTCCCAATTATCCCTGGCTATGTAATGGCTACATTTTGCAAGCTGTTTACTTGCAGAGTGACACAGTAACAAATAGACTCAATTTTGTTTGTCTTTTGATTTTTTAATTATTTTAAACTATGGTGTGATATGAGATTATAAATGCCAAACATGCTGTACTGTTACTTACTTTATAGGACCATGTGTGATAATTGGATCCGACAGAACAAAAACTAACTTTTTTTAAAGGGATTTTTATGATCTGGTATAGATTTTTAGGAAACATGCTTCCCTAACAATTCTGCATGGTAATTAGTGCCATTACTTGTCTAGCATCAAAAATGTGGTTGGTTTTCTACTAGATATAGAAGGAGATTCTCTGCCCCAGGGAGCTAACAAACGAAGGCCCTGATTCTGTAAACAGTTATGCATGTGAATAATGTTACTCATGGATTACTCATGTAAGTAACGCTACTGACATCCGTAAGCAGTTGTAAGATCTTGTTAGGCCCTGATCCTGCACTGGGAACCCAAGTGCAAAGGTTGGCCCTAGCGGCTCCTGATGCAAGAGTTAGGTCCCAATCCTGGAATATATTCCCCACTACACCCACGTGGCTGGGCACAGAACCGCAGTGAGGTCAAAAGAACTGTGCAAGTACAGAGGTTTGCTCATGTAGAGTTCATTACAGGAGTGGGGCTTTAGTTATTAACCCTGTGCGTTTTTCTAATTGACCCATGCTTATCCTTTCAAACAGCTACATTTAAAAACAGAGCAGCAAGTCACAGTGTTGTCCTTATTCATTAGAATGTCATTATTTAATAAAGTTACTCACAGTAGCATCTGCATCATATCTATTTATTTATTTCCTGGTTTCCAGTTTTAATAGATCCAAATATACAAATGCCTTTGGTGGAATGAGCTCTCAAAGGGTCAATAGCACCTGTTAGCTGGAGGGTACCCTGGATAAAAAATGTGCAACTTGCAACAGCCAAAGTAATATAATATTCAGAAAAAAAGTCAAGCTAATCCATTGTGTGAAACATATGATTTATTGTTTTGATACCCAATTTGAAGCAACAGGTGGTGTGACAAAGGCAGGTGCTAAGAGTTTGGCCTTCCATAGACACCAGTTATCCTGGCAAAGTTGTCCTATGGTGTAGATCTGGGAGCACAAGTGACTGTCTAGACCATCATAGGTCTCAGCCTGGGGCGGCTCCAGGCCCCAGCTCGCCAAGCGCGTGCTTGGGGCAGCACGCCGCGGGGGGCGCTCTGCCGGTCACCGGGAGGGCGGCAGGCGGCTCCGGTGGACCTCCCGCAGGCATGCCTGCGGGCGGTCCACCAAAGCCGCAGGACCTGCAGACTGCAGGACCAGCGGACGCTCCGCAGGCACGCCTGCGGGAGGTCCACCGGAGCCGCCTGCTGCCCTCCCGGCGACCGGCAGAGCACCCCCCACGGCATGCCGCTGTGCTTGGGGCGGTGAAATGTCTAGAGTCGCCCCTGGTCTCAGCCTTGGCACAGTATACCATATGTTGGGCTTGCTTTGTGAAACAATTGGGACAAGGTCAGATTAGGGAATTTGTATCGTTTACAGTGAGTAATGTCACCATTTACATTCACAGAATGCCTTTCAACCCAAAGGAGATTCATGCATGAGAAACAGCACTCACGTGAAAAAGTGGGGGGGGGGGCCAGGGGGGGCTGGATTTTTTTTGGGGGGGTGCTGAGAGCCCAGCCATTGTAAAAAACTGTATAATATGATGATGGAAACCAAGTCAGGGGTGTGCAACACCACCCCTGCCTCCTAGTTCCCTAGTTCCAGGTGCACCCACACAACACATTCACAACAGAGAGAGAGAGAGAGAAGAGAAGGTTTGCTAGCACAGGCTAACAGGGGTAAAAAAAAAAAAAAAAAAAAATTTTTAATCTCTTTAAGGCTAGAGCTCTGCTATAATAGAGAAATCTACTCCCACTTGGGCTGATTGGACCGTGTAGTGGACCGACTGACAGACACATGACAGGACTAGGACTCTCCCTAAGCCCCTAGCCCTATAGACTTGCAAGCATAGAACTCTGCTTATTCTATCTATCTAACTCTGAAGAAACATTGAAGGATTTGAATGAATTTGAATCTATGGTTTATTTTTTGAGGGGGTTTTTTGAGGTGATTTTAGTGTCTTAGACCACTAACTCTGTTTTGCCATATTTTTTTTTCTACATTGAGGTGTTGTTGATGAAAACAAAACAATGGTGGGTACATACAGTCAATAACCTTAACATTGTTGCTGTGCTTTGGAGCTGCATCAATAATAATATTGGTGGATTTTTTTAGGATAGGATAGAGAACAGAGCCAAAGGATAGAGGCCCTGGGTGTTCTATGTAATCAGAGCAAAGAAAAAAAAAAAAAAAAAAAAAAAGAAAAAAAATTAAAAAAGAAAAAAAAAAAAAAAAAAAAAAAACCAAATGAATGTTTCCATTGTTTGATTGCTGTATCTTTTATGATCCCCTGTTTAGACTGATCCCCAGGTCTTTTC
The DNA here is from genome assembly GCF_016161935.1 of Mauremys reevesii. NCBI lineage: Eukaryota > Metazoa > Chordata > Testudines > Geoemydidae > Mauremys > Mauremys reevesii. Next base: position 10,914,810 of record NC_052629.1, on the reverse strand, counting down.
TTTTCACCGCCATCAGGAAATAAGACACCCAGAGACCTTTTACTTACTGCTATGGGAACTAACTTCTTTAAATCCATGTTCAGTTTCACAAGTCATGTCTATGGAGCAGTAGAAACATTATTCAATTTTTAGTGCCTAAAATATTGCTATGCATCTGGGTTTTGACAGAGATAATTTTACCTAACAATAAAATGCTTAATGAGTAGGAATATGCATGCAGAGTGTAATCACACATTATCATGAGGTGATATCAAGTATTATAGGGGTGTGTGTGACAAAAAATAGGTTCCTGAAACACAGCATCTTCCATACCTGTACCATTTTTATTGACAGCATGTCTTTTAACCCTAATAGTAATGGAAGAATCCCAATAAATGAAACATTTACTGAATAACTTGCCTTATTTTCGGGTGGTGTCTGATTCCTTTCTAGCTGTCTCTAGAAGATGTTTTTAGCCTAATTTGCTCCCTAGAAATTTCACTCACCAGAGTTATACATCTATGACGTTTTATTGCCTGAAGCCAAGTCTGAATAAGAACTTTCTTAAGGTATACTTACCCTAATGCCAGTCTACAAGAATTGGTCGGATTTAGTTTGATTTATTTGTGCAACCCTGTGCATACAGTCTTTCAGCCATCACTGTAGAATTGGCCTAATGTTTCTGAATGCAAAAGGAAAAAGGAAAAAGAAAGAAAATGAGTGAAAAACAGTAATATCCATGTTTCAGAGTGGTAGCCCTGTTAGTCTCTATCAGCAAAAAAGAGGACTCCTTATGGCACCTTAGAGACTGACAAAATATCCTTGTTCATTTATAATAATGATGCTTGGTTAAATTAATTGTGTGTATACTTATATGTTTACATGTTCCAACCAAATGAACTCAAATAGCAATTGCATATGTTTACTTCTGCAGGAATTCCAAAGAACTTGTGTGTAGATACATCCATACATGTAAATACACACACAAATCCCAGACAGAAATAACTAACCATATACTGGTCTGATGTAGTGTGACAATTGGTATGTAATAAATATGTACATACATATATGACAACAGTTAAGCAGCTGGTGAGCTGAGACCACTGCCTGTAATACTGAACAATATTGTCTCATTGTTTCCTTGCATTCCACCGTCTGTCTGTATCCATCTGTTGTCTCTTGTCTATACTTAAATAGTCGGCTCTTTGGGGAAGGGACCATCTTTTGGTTCTGTTTTGTACAGCACCTAGCACAATGGGCCATAATTGGACCTCCGACATCCCCCTACAGTACATGTAATAACTAAAAATAATCACTAATCACTCAAACACAACATGTTTTATCGTGCATAGTACAATGGATTCCCCCATCTCAGTTGATGCTATCATAATATAAATAATAAGAATGGATGAGGTAGCTGTTTAGCAGGGTGCAGCGACACTAGTTTTGATTTAGGACATGACGTGAAAGAGTACAGGATATCCTGCAAGGAGTAGGCTGAATGTAACGCTCCCCCCCCCCCCCCCGTACACACACATGCTGGGGCAGTAAGCCCAGGCAGTGCTTCCTCCCACTCCTCGGTAGGGAGTTGTGGGGCAACTGCAGACAGCAGGCACTCCTGCCAGTGTTTGTAGAGGGCCTAGCAAAATGGAGGCCTGGTCCATGACAGTATGGTAATACAAATAACTAATAATAATCATTAGAATTACATTTAGGCCTAGACCACAGAACTAACAACCCTAGCACTGCAACAAGTGTACAGGTCTTTGAGTTGACTATAATCAAGACCTTGGATTTTCATCTCATGCAAAATACCTTAAGTTTCCAAATAAAAGCCTTGTTTTCTCAACGATAAGAATAATTAATATTTATAATCTCACCAACCACACGTTGGGAGCTAAACAGCTGTTTATGGAAACGAGGCCCCTGCCACAAAAGGTTTACAATCTATTTAATTGATAATTGATCTAATTAAAGCATCCAACAGAAATATGGTGCGGAGCAAAAAATATTTTTAAGGCACCCCATAAAAGTGTTTTAAAGACTTGACCAGCCTATCTGTAATGGAGCCTTCTCCTTTACTATTTCTTACCCAGGGCCGCCCAGAGGGGGCAAGGGGGCACCCCCCCCCCCCCCCCTCCAAGGGCCCCCCCAAGAGCGAGGGCTCCGCTCCCCTCTCCTGAGCTCCCTCGCTCGCGCGCGCGCCGAGCCCCCGCCCCCCCCGCCCGCCCCCCCCCCGAGCCGAGGGGGGGAGGCGGGGGGCAGGGGCGGGGAGGAGCCCCCGCCGCCCGCCAGGCATGGGCGGGGGCGGGCGGGGCAGGGCGGCTCCGGCCTCTGCCCGCGCCCCCCCCCCCGCCCCTCTCCCGGCTCCCAGCCCTCCCCCGCCGGGGGCGCGCGAGAGGCTGAGGCTGAGGCTGAGGGAGCTGAGGGCGGGGGCGGGAAGCGGCCCCGCCGCCGGGGCGCAGCCGCCCCGGGCGCCGCGGCGGGGCCCTGCGGGCCTGGGGCTCGGCCCCCAAGCCCCGACGGGCCAGGACCCGCCCGGGGCCCCCCCCGCTACCCCCCGCCGGCGCGCGGGGTCGCGGCGGGCGCGGCGCGGCCGGCGCGGGCGCGGGTCCGGCTGGGCGGGCGGCCGCGGCGGGGGGCCGGGCGGCCTCCCCCCGCCCCCCGCCCCCCCCCCGGCCCCCCGCCCCCCGCCCGCCGAAGTTCTTATCAAATCACTTTCTAATGAATAATTCTTGAAAAAGGCTGTGTTTGGCTTTTCATATGCTTCTACTTGCTCCTGGAGCTTATGACTTTCTGTGCATCTTCTGTCATTTGGCAAAGAGCTCTGGAGCACATGCAAGTGGTCACAGGTCAGCTGAGGACTGAGACAAGTAGAGCTCGGCTGAAGAAACCGAGCAGTCTCTTTCTTTGTAAAGTATGCTGCCACTTAGCAGCAGACAGGGGTTTCTCTTGCAATGGAGAATCTAAGCCTATGCATATCAAAAACAGTGGCACTGGCGACATTTCTGGTAGGCTGTTGTCTCAGGCATATCCAGCCTTTATGTAACCTCAGGGCATAAATAAGCAGACAGGAGGTAAGGGACAGACCTTCCCGTAGTACAATTAGGTGACAATGAGCTAGCCAAGTAATAAGTGCAGGACCCCCAAACAGCTCAGTATCAGGAATACCACTGAGAGTTACCGGTATTACTAATTATTTGTTATCTTGTACTATGAAAGTATCCAGAGGCCCCAGTCAGATTTAGGGCCTCTGGACACCACCGATGTATAGGTATAGTTGCTAGGCACTACATAGACGCAGAAGATGCAGTCGCTGCCCGGAGGAATTTAAAATCTATGGGCCCAATCCTGCAGCTGGATCCAGGCACGCTGACTCCTGAACCTGTACAGAGCCCCATTTTCTGTGGATGAGGAACCCTGGAGTAACTATAACAATAAGGTACTGAAGAGGTGGACCTGCAAGTTACATCTTAGGCTAATGGACACACGTAAAGAGGACTCGAAGCGAACAGCAGCGTCACTATATTCTGCTTTGGGGGACAGACCTTCCTTTACTTGACCAACCTCAGAAGAGGCAGGATGCTAAAGTCAAGAGAGCTCTGTACATTTGCACGCCGGTTTTCTGAAGTCCTGAACATGGCACGAGAAATCATGGGATCCCATTTATCTCAATTTCCATGAGACAAGATGTGAAGTCCTGATACAAAACAAGTAGAAAAAATAACTTTGACAAAAACCTTTCAGCCTCCCTTATACACAATAAATAGGCAAAAAAAAAATGTGTACAAACTACTACTACTTTTTTGTTTTGTTTTGCAGGGCATCTTTAAAAGGTAAAACTGTTACACTTTCAAAATTCATGGTACTAAAGAAACGATATCCAAAGATTTCGGATGAAGGCATTCAGACTGTATGTAGCAAGACATACACTGACTTCCTATTTGGGTGACCATCAAGAATCACTTAATGTCATTACTAACCTCTACAGCCCATAACACGTAATGTTCACCTTCATAAGCAAATATCTGTTTAGGAAGTGTAGTGGATCAAGCACAAATCTAGAAGTCCAGGGTTCAGTTCCTCGTCTCTGCCAATGATTTCCTGCATGTCCTTGTGAAAGTCAGTTATCCTGTCTGTACCTCTGTTTCCACATCCATAAAATGGGTACACTACTACTTCTAAGAGGTGGTTGTATGGCTAAACTGACTCCTGGTCTATACTAGGAAATTAAGTTGATATAAGTTTCTGGCTCAAGGGTGTGAAAAACAGTGCAGTTAAATCAACCTGTCCCCTCATGTGGATAGCATTAGGTTGATGGGAGAATTCTACTATGGACTTAGCTACCACCTCTGGGGGAGGTGGAGTACCTACACCAGTGGGAGAAGCCCTCCCATCGCTGTAGGTAGTGTCTTCACGGAAGCACAACAGTTTTAAGCACAGACAACTCTTAAGTGCATTCAGATACAAAGATCTACTGAAAAGAACTACTGAACACTGAAATGTAAAGTATTATTAATATAGCGTGATACTGCAAATGAAGAGTATTATACAGTAGAAACATCTTTTACTATAATCCTATCCATTTATCCTCATAAGAAACCCAACCACAGTGAGCTGTTTATTCTCAGCTCTTGGGTTCTGAAAAATGCTTCATTTGCAATAGATACATGTTAATCTTTTTTCACAATTATGTCCTTGGTATCTTAAAGCAGATGTTGAAAAGATACTATACAAAGACTAGGGCTAGGAGCAATGACTGTATATGTTGGAGGCAGCACTACAGATGTGTAGGATATCTAAATATGACCATATGTATTAGAAAATATTGTATAATTTAGCCCCAGGTGTAACACACACACACTCTCTCTCTCTCTTTCTCTCGCTATCTAAATTTGATAAAACTAACAAATCCGCTTTTTACTAGGCCCATATGAAAGCAAAACGAACCTTACTACAGGGTCTGGAGGGGAATGGGTGAATAGTTTTTTTAGGGAAGAGGGCTAATATGGTGTTCTCATATATCAGCAAAATTTTGGCAACAGGAATCTGTGCAGTTGCTGAGCGTTTGTGTTCTGGGACTAGGAGACTTGAATATTATTAAAGGAGCTGTCGCAAAGTGCATCAATCTGGCATGTACTTGCGCCAGATATCTATTTGCCAGGAACTGGAGCGGAGGAGGGGGATCTCAGCAGGCTTGCAGTCGAGGAATGGTGGACATTGCTTTGATTCAAGAAAGCCTTGGCACAGGCATCTTCCTGGATGTGGATAACATAATGGACTTGGGGGAACATATTAAGTCACACCCCCTGTGGCTTGGTAGCAGCTCTGGATGTGAATTATACAATTCTGGATTGATATGTTAAGGACTTGAATGATGACTGTCTGCTTACTTTCCAACATCTGAGTAATGTGATTTTTTTTTCTTTGAGTTTCATGGCCAGTTGTGCTGTGATATGAAAGGGGGGGGAAAATCTTGCAACCTTCAAATAAAAATATAAATTAAAAGAGAGAGAGAGAGAGAGAGTGGAAGGGATGCACTTCATTTAACGTTCTTTTAGAACAAAGTCACACATGAAGGCCTGGCTTCCTTATTCGTCCTGTTTATTTATAAGACCCAAGAATGCTAGTTTTCAGTATAGAATGATTTGTGCAATGGCTTCAAATGAACCTATTCAAGTGTGCTCTAAAAACAGAAATAAACTAGGAGCTGGGCTGAGAGGCCCCATTCAGATGCATAGCAACAGTGTCCAAAAACTCATTTCCTAGTCCCATGGAGAAAGTTTCTTGATTAGCTCTGGTCTGCTGGGTTCTGGTTTATTTCTCTCAGAGCTCATGTATCAAATAATATATATGGGTTTATTTTTAATATCATCATTCTAACCTGGGTTCGATGCCAGTGGTAAACAGCAACAGGTATTCAAAATTAGGACACATGATGCCATTAAGTGCCCTTCAAAGCACAATTCTTTAATTTTAGTATCACACAGTCTTGCTTGATAGCGAATTTTGGATTAGATTATCTGACAAGTTCCTTCCAGTTCAATCATGTACGTTAACATTGAATAATGGGCGAGTATCTGCTTATAATGGCAAAATGCTTTGGAATGCTCATTCTTTAGCCAAACTGTGCAAAATATTTATATTACAATGCTGCTTTATTTTGTATGACATCTTTCATACAAAATAGCTATGGCAATGCAAAAACAAAACAACCCCCACACAAAAAAACCCAAAACAGCTCAGCGCTCCAAATTATAGGAAAAGAGTTAACAACAAATACAAGAGAGAGGGAAAAATTAATGTTACGGGTTCTCAAAAGTTTTTCATAGCGTGGACCACATCTTGATTGCTCCTCTGCAATGGAGACCACTCCTTCCATCATTTCTCATTCCCTGCTGCACAGCCCACCTCCCATTCCCAATCATACAACATCCCTGTGGCAAACGGTATCACTTGCTTAAGTGGAAAAATAATATTTGAAAAATGCTGATGTATTTTTTTATTTTAATGTTTGGTCCTTTTTTTGGAAGAAGTTTGCAACAAAGAGCCCATCTGCCTGGAGAAGCAGCTGGAATCCTTGTGGTTGAAGGTGGAGATGTCACCATGTGACATAACAGATCCCCACAGAACATCAGGAAATGATTCACAGACCTCTAGGTCTAGAGACCTCATTTTGGGCACTAACGACATATAAGAAAGGCAGGAATGGTACGTTTCCAATTCCAGCTGAAATTTCAAAAGAGATGACTGAGATGGAAAGATACAGGAAGGCTTTTCTGGATGGCAGGAGCTGCAGAGAAGGTGACTCTTCACCAACAATGTCAAGATTTTGGTTAAGGGAGAGAAATGACACCAGACCTGCTTGCACAGAGTGGGAAAGGATATCTTGTATTAGAATGATTAAGGTCCAGGCAGGTTTGATTTTCCTGTTGTATCCATACACCCAGCATTGTAGAATACCCACTATTCCATGCAAGGGTAAAATCAAAGGCTACATTTTTAAAACCAGACTGATTCTGCACTTGCAAGCTTATGCCAACAATCAACCATGTGCACAAAGTCATGGGAACAATTAATTCCAGGCACTAATGATAGCATCTAGATTTCTAATTGCATGATTGCACCTGCAAAATAGGTGGCGGATGTATACCTTCTGTCATCTCTGTCATACCTGCCATTGTTTCCGGGCAGAAAAATCAGAGGGCAGATTGAGGATCCTTTTAAATTGTGACCCTAAAAGTCTCTTGTCTTTTGCTATTTTTACATTCATCTGTCTGAAAGGGTTGGTGCACAGAATCCAAGGGAGTACAATGGCTTTTCAGTAGGATTTTAAATGGTTTTCATGGCTAACTCACCCATTTGGCTGGACAAAGAAGGGCTAAATTGGGTGTTTATAAATTCCTAAAGAACTGGAAAAAAATGTTTTTAGCCACAACTTCTCAAATAACTGGATTTTTTAAAAGAAGTTGTTGTGTATCTTATCCCCTCGTAGGGTCATAATCGGAAAGATCTTATCCAAATAGACTTTCTTGAGACTCATGGAATTGTTTGGGTTGGAAAGGATGTCTAGCGAGTTGGATAATCCTGTCCTGTGCACATTATGCAGCCACTGAGAAGGGCAAGCATTCGATAGGGAAGTAACAACATCCAGGCGGTCTTTAGAAAGATTGCTTTTCTAGTAATGAAAATGAATTCCTGACTGTGGTGCAGCACCTACTGCATGCAGTAATGACTCTTTAAAACCCATTATGTCAAAACATTCTCCTAAGCCTTCTGCAAACATGTTTCATTTTAAGCCTAACAATACAGTTCAGCACAATGTGTCTGGGGAAGGAAATTCTATAATCCTCTTGCTTTTGTCTTTCCTGGCTATTAAACTGCAGATCGTTTATTTTTTCATATTTAAGGCCATACTATGCAAGGGTTGATCTTTACTGACAGTTATTTAGAGCCCTGGAAACCATTACACACATGATTTGAATTGGTAGAGCCACATGTGTACAGATGAGCAGGATCTAGCTTTTGTGTCATCATCCATTAATACGTGGGTTCAAGACATGCTCTTGCTGTGAATTGGCGACGAGACATCGGAGCTTTTCACCTCTAGGTCTCTGGTTTAAATGCAGCCTGGTTCAATGGTGGCTCTATCTAAAATGACTTGTTGGTCTCCGTTCAGTTCCACCTTCTCAAGGGTCAAAAGAAAGCAGCAAGATTAAGCTCTAAACGAGTTGGGAACTGAGCTTTCCTCTCATCGTATTATTAATTATCTTTTTGCATTATTGTACAGTCTAAAGACCTCAGCTGAAATCAGGGCCCCACAGCACCAGGCATGTCCAAACACATGATGACAGAGAATCCCCACCCCCCAAAGAGCGTACAGGCTAAATAGACAAGACAGACAATGTGTAGCAGGGGAAACAGAGGCACAGAGAGATGAAATGACAAGCCCAAGATCACACAGTGGGTCAGCACCAGAGCTGAGGACAGAACTCAGGTCTCTCGACTCCCAGCCTATTAGTCTAGACCACACTGCCTCTCAGGTCAGGGAGAAGACAGGAACAGGAAGCCTAGACTAGTGCTGTATCTGTTTAGCGGATAGACACAAGACTTCAGGATTGTCGACCTGGCAGATTAAATTTTATTTTTTTTCATAAGGTGTGTATAATATGATACAATGTGTGTGACAGATGGAATACATTAACGAGTACATTAATGGATGATAATGTATACAGAAGATCAATGTATCACACCATTTGCATGTAAGTTTGTTTAGTGTATTATCTTTGACACTGTGGAAGAATAAGAGATCAAGAGAATCAGTGTAACCCAATTTCATATGTTTTGTTGGATCTTCGAACAAAAGCAGATGAATATTGAGTATACATGAGGAGCATCCATACAACACCCAAAACTTACTTTAATGGCTTATTGTGTCAGATTGTTCCTTCCATTCACTATTAATTTCTCTTCTTCTGCTGAATTTGTTAAACCATCTAAGCATTGAGCCAACAGAAGGATTTCATAGACTCATAGAATATTAGGGTTGAAAGAGACCTCAAGAGGTCATTAAGTCCCATCCCCTGCTCAACCAACAGGACCAACACCAACTCAACTTGTGGATCTCTATTTAGGACTACAGATTTCCCTATGAGAAGGGCCACCAAAATTGATCTGATGGAGTTTTCTGAGGTCTAGAGTTTATCCAGCTGATCAAGGCTGAGATATTCATAAATCAAAGTTTAATATCAGATTTCTAAATAGCTGACCTGATTTTCAGACGTGCAGAGCACCAGCTGACGTCAGTGGGACTTATTGGATGGCCAGCATCTTGGAAAATCAGACCACTCATTCATGTGCCTATGGCCTGCGGGTACAAAAGCACCAAAGTTCCACTGCAAATCAATAAGGCTTGGGCTTCTAAGTCTTGTACGTGCTTTTAAAAAAAATTACTTCAGAAATCTTTTTATAAAAATCTTTGCCCAAATGCATATAGTCTGTCATAAAGATATATAATGATGTCAATGCAGTAGACATCCATTTATAGATATGGTTCAACTCTTCCTACAGAGGCCATCTGTGCCACACTTACTCATGAGACCAGCCAGATCTCTGTGATCTACCAGTGCATCATAGTCCACAGACTGGGGGAATCTCTGTTCTAGTCTAGACCTTCATCCAATGCAGGATTGTCCCTAATGCATGTATGCCAGTGCTCTATTCAGTCTACTTTTAAACATTTCAATCAATAGTGTTTCTACCATTCACTTCCCTGGGGAAACAGTGACATAAAGAAAATATTCCTGTGAACTGATCTGTCAGAGAGGCGAGAATGAAACATCCTCAAACCTTGGGAAAGTTCAGGTACAGATGAACTTCACGTCTGACAGCTATCACTGAAACAGGCTAAACCAGTTTGCCAGATCTGAACTCCCACCAACAAGCTTTGGGAATACCTAGGTTGGATCTAGACTGTGTATCTTGGGCCCATAGCCAGTATAAATTATTACAAATTAGGCCTAAGCAGATCAGTCTGGATAAAATAAGAACTAGCCTGGACCATCGCTCAAAACTCAGAACAAACTCAGACTGAACTTTTGTTGAGATTAAAAGAAGTTTCAGCTATTCATTTTAATTTATGTCCCAATATCTTGCAACTCGGCTGGCCTTAGAGCTGGAGGAAGAATTGCTGAAATATGATGAGAAAGTCTCTTCTTGTAAGATTTCAAGCCCAGTTTTAAAGACCCCAACATTTCAGATGTTCATTCAGGGCCAGACTGTGCCTGGTACTAAAAGGAAGGTGCAAAAAAAAGAAGGGACAGGTAGCCTCTCACGCCCCTGCAGAATAACAGCCCTTGTGTTCCTTCCTACCATCCCACAAACTACTTCACAGTGGGAAGGAAGGGGTGGACAATTGCAGAGCTGGCTCCATCCTAAAGGCTGCTGCAACATATGCATTCCCCTGAGGGACTAAGAGCTCTAGAAAGAATTGTGCTTCCAAACTTTTTCAAGTTCACCCATTTCAGTTAAAAGCTTTTAGATATAAAATTAAATCAAGATTGAAGCACCAAATACCTTCAGAAAAAGAAAGGAATCAGGATTCCGAAAGCTGCCTTCCTGGTACCTTCTCCCCCACCCCCAACTACATTATATTTCTTGATCCTCAACATTGTGCTTCCTTAATGAGGTAAAACTTCATATTACGATGGACTTTTTTTTAATGAGAATTCAGGGACATTGCTGGGTTAGTTGAGAAGTATGAAAATATTTAACCTCAGTTCAGTGGACTGCCCTTTATTAACATTTTCCTTCTACTGCCACTCAGACAACCATGCTTTCCCAAGCGCCTTCTCAACCATTTGGTCCATACAACTGGTTTCAGCCAGAAGGTGTATTAGAGAATGCAAACCAATCATCGGTTTTATTTCTTGTGACTGAAGGATTTTGTAGAATGTATCTTTGTGGGAGAGCCTTATCTAAGCAAATGGTTCATTAGTTAAAATATAGCCATCCACCCCACCACCATACACACACACAGCAGTAAATAAAAATAGTAATACCTACCTCTTAAAAGAGTAGTGATAGGAGAGAAGTCAATTCAGAAGAAAATACAACAGGGTTGGGTGACACTGCCAAGGCACAGCTGCTCAGCTTCCGTCTACAGTGAATGCTCACTACAGTGCTTTTGTCAAATCTTGCATCTTGTCAAATACAAGAACACTGTATGTGGCTATCGTGCTTGGAAAAGATGCCAGGTTGACACCTGACCAACAGAGACAAAACTCTCTATTTAGTGGCAACAGCAGAGCAATCAGCTTCCCCAGAATGTCCCAGCAATGTGCCCAACCTGGTTTGGAGATAAACTTCTTGGAGTGCGAGGAGAGCTCAGTCTTGGGTTTATTTCTCTCTCACCTCTCTGGCGAAGCTGCCACTTCATACCAATTGCCGAAGTGGTTTTGTGATGTGTCCACTAGGAAATGGAGTGAAAGCACCAATCTGTTTCAAACAGGCCACCAGATAGGCTCCAGATAATAATGATGTTCACACTACCAACCTGGTCTGGGCTTGCATCGACTGAATCCATCTTCCTATGACCCATATTCTGACCCATCCTATGTAATGAAATAGAACATTTGCATTAAACTTCCTTAATACAACTGTGCTTTACAATTTACATATTGTCTATCATCCTAAAGGTCTGCATGTGTTGAGCATGGGATGGGTATATATGATTTTCGAGACATCTATTGTCCCAATGAAATGCAGTCCCATCTAGGGTAGAGGATAACATCCTGCAAAGCATTGGAAATTTTGGCCAAGCACATTAGGGAAAACCTTTACATTTATGAAAGCAGCCATGGGATTTTAATACCCCTGCAGAATAGACAAGACTCACTCAGGAGACAGCACTCAGTAAACTGCATTGGGCTGAATTTCTGAGTTGGGAAGGTTGAAGAGATGGGAAGACCATGCATGGCTATGACCCTATGGTTCTAGGGAGCTGGTATTTCAAGACTATTGCTCATACCTCTAAGCCATTGCGCTCCTGATTGTAGGATACATGATCCAGTGCATGATGGATGATATACTAAGTACATTGAATATGATTCTTTTAAAAATAGGTGTACTAGACTGTGCCCATGAGCCAAGGTGCATCCATCAACATTCCAGAGAAATATCAGGATGTACTGAACCTGGTACATTGAGAAGCACACTGAGTGCTTTCCACTTGGACATACCAGGAACATTAAGCCTCAGTCAAGCAGTTAAGAGAGAAAGAATGTCCTTTAGGGGGAACAATATCGGAAATGCAGATTCTCATAGAGTTGAACCAGTGTTCTATGAAGTTATTGGCTAAATCTCTCTAGCGCCTTTACACTTAAGGACTTAAAAGCATTTTACAAACCGGGATTAGTTAAGCTTCACAATATTTGATAGATCAGGAATATTGTGTGAAATCCTGGACTCACTGAAGTTAACGGGAGATTTGCCATTGACTTTAATGAAGCCAGGATTTTACCCATTCACCCCCATTCTGCACTTGGATGAACTGACGCACGGATTCAAGTTAACCCGGTGAACTGCTGATGAATGTTACTACTTCATTTTAATGAATGTTTAACAACAGATCTGAGGGTTGATAGGAGATAAATCAAGAGCACAAGACTGACGAAACTGAACCAAAACTGCAGAAACCCACGAGATTTGGCCAAACAGCGAGCAAGTGCTACTGTATATATCAGAAATACAAAGGAAGTCAACTATAGCTGTACTTACAGGAAGAAAAGAACCCATTTGGAAGCCTAGCTACGTATCGGTTACCAGAGCTCGAAACAGTACTGGAGTCTTGAATATGTACACTACTGCTGGTGGGAGGAATTCCAGCATGATGTGAAAAACCTCAGGTGTTTTGTTTGTTTGCTTATTTGATGTTTTTGTATTGTTTAGTAGCCCAGAGTTACTCCTCTCTTTTTCAGTAGTCGTGCTGTTTGTTACCCAGTTTTTCTGACAAAACCTTTAGGGCAGTGTACAACAAACTAACATACAAAAAAAAAAAAAAGACCAGAAAGAAAATCTGAAGTAAATGTGTCAAGAATGATGCTGGCTTGCCACCCACTCTTTCACTAATGCATCCAAAATGGTACAAAATGAGAGACCGTGATTCTGTGTCTTAGCACCTTTTAGCAAAACACATTGCAGAAATAGTTTTAAAGCACTTTGCACATTTAAACAGGTGTTCTCATTCAAATAATGAACAAAAAGGAAAGTGGACTTTTGCCATTCAGGTAGAATATTATCTTGCTGCTTACAGACTGTAGAAAAACTATTAGATTCAAAGGGAGTTGTTTATTAACACAAAGCAAAGGTTTTAGTGTTACTTCTTGGCAACATCTCTGGATCCTGATCTCGCTAGCTTATAAACTCAACCTCGCCCCCCACCCCACCCCAAAATCACAGGTTAAAGCAAGTCACCTTACCACTAGCAAATCAGCTCCTTTCTTGCATTTCTGACTGCTATTAAAACTTTATATGATCTTTCTTACAATGCCATTTAAGAGCTCTCCCAGTGCTGACTCTCTCTCGTTGTATCAGCATAAACTTTTACCTAAAGAAACAGTGCAGGTTGTTTTATTTGCTCTGGAGAAGCTGTGAATTAGGACATTTGATGAGGAGGACAGTTCACATGGAAAGAAGACGGCGGTGTGTCAGCTAGATGGGTTGCAGAGTCATAAACAATTCCGTGTGTGTGTGTGTAAACCACATATTTTTCTATATACTGTGACATATGTTGATTAATAGAACTCTATTAATTTATAAGCCATATTCAGAGCTTGTAGAATTATGTGGTGTTTCAGAGCCAAACTGTGTGGCAGGACAGGGAAATATTTGCTTCAATTTTTTTTATATTCTGCAGTAATTGTGCTGGCTCATTTTGTGTATCATGTCTAGACCTGTATACAGAGGGTCACTCCTGCATGGCGCTGAGCATTCTGGACCCATTCCAGCAAAGCATTTAAAGCAGTGGTCTCACTGCTTTCAAAATGACTACTCACTTGCTTAAAGTTAAGCTCCTGCTTTGCTGGATCACAGCCAGCACATGCTGCACTTTGTAGGTTCAAGCCCACAGAGTCTGGTGCAGTAAAAAGGATTTATTTATTGACATGAGTTTGGGATGGCTGCTTTACTCCCAAGCTGTACTGGTCATCCCAAACAAGAGTCAATAAGCCCTTATGCCACATCAACATGCTGGAGACAGGGGGCTGGGTTTTTGTTGTTGTTAATATTGACTTTTTTACATCTCTTTCCACTCATAAAGCAGGGGTTGCCTTAGGGCTATAAGTACAACTGTATTGGCTTTAGACGGAGAATAACATTACAATTTGGCAATTTAGAAGGCTCTTAAAAATACCCGAAAATTATTTTACTCTGCATAATAATGCTGCGGTTTTTTGGTCCAAAATTTGAGCCTTTCCAGGTTCTAGAAGCAAGTGCTGCAAGTCCCATTGGAAAGTCAGGTATCTTCCTTTTCTGACAACATAAACCTCCTGTGCCAGACCCTGCAGGATCATGCCTGTTGGACCTTAAACCCATCAGTGGTCTAGACCTAACTATTGCCTATTCTAGGCATCAGATAAGGGAGGAGCTGTGAAAATTCCATGTGATATGGAAAGTAGGAGACATGGAAATGAGATGTTTTGAAGCCCTTCAGAGGTTTGCAAATGTTAGGCCTGCCAGCACTTACTCATTAACTATTAACTTCACTGCTGCAGTTAGAGCCATTGTCTTCAGTGGGACTACTCACAGTAGTAAAGATAAGCACATGCTAAGGGCATGGCTACACTTGCAGATGTAGAGCGCTGCAAGTTAAACCTGCCTTTGGAGAGCGCAGTAGGGAAAGCGCTGCAGTCTGGCCACACAGTCTGGCCACATTTGCGGCACTTGCAGTGGTATAGGGAGTGGTGCATTATCGGCAGCTATCCCAGCATGCAAGTGATTGCAACATGCTTTTCAAATGAGGTGGGGTGGGGTGGAGTGACAGAGAGTGTGTTGTGTATATGTGGGGGGAGAGAAAGTGGGTTTTTGGGGGCTGAGAGCATGTCAGCGTGCTGTCTTGTAAGTTCAGACAGCAGCAGACCTCCCCTTCCTCTCTCTCTCATACACAGCATTCCTGACTGTCAGAAACGGAGCTGTCAAAGGGCATATCCGCCTTCCTACAGTGATTCAAAACAATGACAAGAGTGGCCACTTGATTATGGGATGTTTCTGGAAGCTGATCAGAGCGCAGTAATGCAACACCTTGTCCACTCTGGCGCTGTGGTGCTCCAGTGGGGGCGCAGCAAACGTTATTCCACTCGCCGAGGTGGAGTACCAGCAGCGCCGTAGCCGCGGAGTCAGAGCGCTCTACGTGCCTTGCCAGTGTGGATGGGGAGTGAGCTAGGGCGCCCGGGGCTCCTTTATTGCGCTGTAACTCGCAAGTGTCGCCAAGCCCTTAGTGTTTGCAGTTAGCCTTAGGGCTTGTCTTCACTTACATTGTTGCAGCAGGGCACTTGCGCAGCTGTAGTGCCTAGTAAGGACACTACCAACACGGATAGCAGAATGTCTCTGGTCAGTGTAGGTAATCCACCTCCCTGAAAGGCAGTAGCTATGAAGGGAAAAGCCCTCCCATCAACCAGGAGTTAGGTCGGTATAAGTGCGTCACTCAGCGGTGTGGATTTCCCCCCCCGACACTCAGCAACGTAGTTATAATGACATCAGTTTGCCTTGTAGACCAGACCTCTGCCTGGATTAGTCCGCAGAGTGCAAGAGAGGTGTTCAAAGGTGAATAATAAATTGCAAAACCCTGTGCTAAATTTTATTTATCACAGGATCCACAAATCATCACTTGGATATTGTCCCCACACACGTAGTGTCTATGTACATACCACATATATGAAATACATGATGCTGTGGTAAAGGTTTTAGCAGCATGGCTTTGAGTTTGGCACTGCACTTACGAGTGGTGAAGCTATGTGTGAGTAATTCAGCTCATAGCAAATGAGTGCTGATGAAGTCCTTACGCCACACTCCACCATTTTGTATTTTTGTGTCTCATGTATGTTACAGAAACACTGTATTAGGTGTGCTTTAAAAAATTAATCCCTCTACTTGTAAAAGCAGGTGCCTTAGTTACCTCAAACAAGACTTTACTGGGCTCAGAAGGAGCTATAGAACCTCTGAAAAGTGATCTAAAATAGCTCGCTTGTAGAGAAAAGTGTTACGAATTTAGTCTGAGATTTTCAAAGCGGCCTAAGGCATTTAGCTGCACAATTCCCATAGAAAATGAGTGGGAGTTGTGCCTCTAAGGGCAGTGATTGATCCAGCGGAGGTCGATAGACGCAATAAATTGACTGCTGAGCACTCTTCCATCGACTCTGTTAGTTCACCAGAACGAGGAGCGCAAGCGGAGTCGATGGGAAAGCGTCAGCTGTCGACTTACCACAGTGACGACACCGTGGTAAGTAGATCTAAGAATGTCGACTTCAGCTACACTATTCACGTAGCTGAAGTATCTTAGCTCAACCCTGCGCGGTAGTGTAGACAAGCCCTAAATCTCCCAGGCAGGTCAGAATATTTTCAATCTTTCAATCTGTTATCTCAGGATCTTCCAGGGTTAGTATCCTTGCTGTGTACCATTCGGACACTTGGGATGAAAGCCTGGTCTGCTGCAGTCAACTGTAGTTTTGCCTTTGACTTCACCTCTGGACACTTCCTTTTCAATGGTATAAGGCTCCCATTCCTAGCCTTGCAGAGATGTGAGATATTGGACTTTAAAGCCATGAGGTCGGATCTTCAAAAGCACCCATATGACTTATAAGCAGAAGTCCCTCTGGAATTCAGTATGGCCCCCATCTGCCTAAATTATTTGGGTGCTTTTGAAAATTACATCCCACCACTTGATTCTGAATGTATAGAAAAGTTGCCAGTGACCTAAGAGTGAAGTTTGAGCCTTGCACAGGTGTGCTTCTAGTAGGCAAATTCTGCACTTTGGGTGGATGGCAGCTTTTGAAGCTCAGGGGTTTAGAATGTTTGAATAAATTCTGGGGACATGAATTCAAGCTCAAGCCTGCATCAATGAAGACTATGAGAGTTTTGCTATAGAATTATAGGAGCAGGATCAGACCTTAGTGAATAGAAAATAAGTAAGGAATTCAAAGGCACATGATAACATTATTTATCACATGGGTATTTATGGCATTTAAGTACATTTCTGTATAGATTATTTATTTATTGCTTACTCTCTAATTTGCAAAAGGAAAATATCTATTTGCAATGAGTCATTTGGTCATTAGTGAGATTTTACTGTTTGTGAACCGCGTGCATGAAAACGCATGCACACGCACACACACACACACACAAACATACACACACATAGAGCAGCAGAAATTCACTAATGGCCAAATGAGTCATTGCAAATAAATAGCTGGTAAGAAATATAATGACTTAAAATGGCAAATAAATGAACCAAGTACTTTTGTGGGGGCAGCAGAATTTGTTAGTAAATTTACTTGGTTCATTTATTAGTCATGGTCATAATAGACGAGTACATTTTCTAGAGAACATCCCAAAAGAGTAATGAACTTTTAGTAATAGGTGACCTCACTCTGGCACTGACTATTACAACCTTTGCCTTGAAGACAGGAGAGATGTCTGGGCTGTGTATGCTAATGATGGGGTGTGTGGATTAGAACAGTGCAAAGGTTCTAGTGACTGTTTGCATATTAACATACATCGATGATGATCTCCAGGGCACGCTTAAAGCTCGCCATTTCCCCTCAGGATTTTGAAAAGGGGGTGGGAGTTATAAGGGTGGTAAAGGGTTCAAAAAGGAGGGTTCTTCTAATTTTTAATTTGCCTGTTTTGTTGGTGGGGTAGAACTGCTGCAGTTTAGGCCTAAGGAAGGCAACTTTGGATAGTTGTATCCTAAGTTCTGTTGAGGGTGCTTAGAATGAATGACAGCCATTCTTTTTCATTCTGCCTCAGTCTGAATAAATAATGTAGTGGGTCTGCCCTCAAAGCCACAGCCACCTGCAAAGGGACAAAATCCCAACGTCTCTATGCACATAGCTGGCCAATGTTGAGACTAGGCCCATCTGACTGGATACTGTTCCTTTTGCTCCATTAGGATCAGATTTTCAAAAGAGCTCAAGGCCAGGTTTTCAAGTGCTCAACACCCACGACAACTGGGACCAGATTTTCAGAACTGTTCTGCTCCCCTGTCTAAGTGCAAAAGCTTGTCTTTCTCACCAACAGATGTTGGTCCAATGAAAAATATTACACCTCACCCGCCTTGTCTCTCTAATATCTTGGGACCAATACGATTACAACAACACTTCATACAGCTCTCATTTAGGCACCTAAATAAGGGTCAGGTTTTCTAAAGTGTTCAGCACTCAGTAGTTCCCATTATGACACTGACAGGCCCCACAATAACTCAGCACCCGATGAGCATCCAATGCGCTGAGCACTTTTGAAAATCTACCCATTCATTTGGGTGCCTAGCTGAGAGCTGAGCTTTTTTGAAAATTCTGGCCTTACTTAATAAATAAGCTCCTGAAGTTATTAAAATATGCTGGGGAAGGTAACGGATTATAATAACACACAGTATTTGTCGTACCAAGTCAGATCAGTGGTCCACCAAGTTGAAATGATTACAAAGTATTTCCTTAAGAAGGATCCCAGTACTCGTAATTCCACCATGAGCATGTGTGGGATAGGGAGCTGGAAGTACTGTCAGAAAAGGGACAGCCAGGAAAAAGCAGATGTGGTGCTTCTCTGTAAAGCCTGAGCCCTGTTTGAACACCAACGGCTATATCGACTACACAGCATCAGGGGCGGCTCTAGGAATTTGGCCGCCCCAAGCACGGTGGCATGCCGCAGGGGGCGCGCTGCCGGTCCCACGGCTGCAGGGGACTTCTTGCAGACGTGCCTGCGGAGGGTGCGCTGGGAGGGCAGCAGGCGGCTCCGGCAGACCTTCCACAGTCATGCCTGCGGGAGGTCCACCCGAGCCGCAGGACCAGCGAACCCTCCGCAGTCATGCCTGAGGGAGGTCCGCTGGTCGCGGCTCCGGTGCACCTCCGCAGGCATGATTGCGGCAGGTCCACCGGCCCAGCCTGCCGCCCCCTAGATTTGGCCGCCCTAGGCAACAGCTTGGTTTGCTGGTGCCTAGAGCCGCCCCTGCTGGGAGGGCAGCAGGCGTATTGGACCAATTGGGAGGAAGCCTCCCAGCCCAGGTCTGCAAACTGCAACTCATGGGGCTCATGCTAATGCTCTAGAAACAGCTGTGTAAACAACAATTTGAAGTTGCAGCTCAGGCTGGAGCTGGGTGTCTGAAGCCCACTCTCCTCTGACAGCTTCAGAGCCCAAGCGGCAACTTCACAATGGTGTCTACACAGCTATTTTTAGAGCGTGAGTGCCACTCACCCAAGTCTGTCAACCCAGGCTGGGACGTTCACTTCTGCTAGGTGTGAAATGCTGTGTAGATATAACCAATGACTTCACTAGAGGCCAAAGCTCCCTAAAAACATGAATGGGCTTGGTTAAGTTGCAAGTATCATGCTTGAGCCTAAGGAGGTGTAAAGAAACTGTGTCCAAGGACTCCAGGAAACTTTGAAATCTAAAAACCAACCAACTACCTGTTTAATTTTATTTTAGGATATCGCCCTGGGGCTTAACCCTGCTTTATCGACTCCCAATTAAACTTCACACATTAAAAAAATAATGTTTCTTTGGGGAAGGGAAACTTTTTGATATTAAGAGGTTTACAAAAATTCTCTAAGGGCTTGTCTAACACAGGATAGTTGCCCCCGTTTAACCTAAATGAACCGATTTAAATTAAAACCTGTGTAGATAGTATTATTTCAATTTAGCTTAATACAGTAAACAATCAAATTAAAGTATACACACAGAAATTGCACTGGTACATTGGTTTAAAAACTGCTTTTAGTTATACTGATGTAAACCCGTATGTGCATCAGCTTAAACCTGCCTTACATCAATTCAGCTTTCACCTAAAACTGCTATCTACAGTGATACAAGCTGAATCTGAATAAATCAGGGTTAAAATGATTTAGGAACATAGGGAAGGGATCTCCTGAGTCATCAAATCCAGTCCCCTGCTATCCATTCCAGAGTGTCTGCATACAAATTTGCACTGGTTTAAATAAACCTGTTTAAAATTGCACCTTGAAGTCTTGTCTTGACTTAGGAAAGTGGCCAAGTTTATATTGGGTTTAGCAGCTAACATGATCTACCTAACTGTGATCCCTTTTAAGTGCCATAAATCCAGTTGAACCAGTGCAACTTTGTGGACAGCCCCAGGCTTACATGGCTCCCCCCTCCCTATCTTCCTTCTCTCTCCTGTCTCCTCTTCACTCCCCCTTTTCTTCTCTCCGTCTCCTTCCATTCAATCTCCTCCTTTTCTTCGCTCATTACCGCTTAATGACCTGGTAATGAGCATTAAGCAGCAATTTAGAGCAAACAAAAGAAGGGTAAATGGGAGAGAGGGAGGGGCAGGGCAGGGCAGAAAAGCGGTTCTGCAGGTGACCTGTTTGGCCTAAAATCTCTTCCATTGGTCAGTAGATACTTGAGGCATTTTCCACAGCTATGGACTCACAGTTGCTACAAGCCCCTTGTATAATCTTTAAACGCTTTACGAGCAGTTTCATTTCCATGAGGAAAATCTGGCTGCTGGGTATGTGTATGCTCAACCTCCCCCTCTGAGGAGGCTGGGGTAGAAGTGTCCCACCCTAATTCTTCTGGCTCTGCCAAATCGATGGCCACAGATGTTTCACAGGGCACACAGAGGAGTTGCAGGGGGGAGGGGATAGTCCACTTCTGTGTGGTCTGCACAGGTCACATGCTGCCACCTCAGCATTGCAGCACATATGGAAGAAGTGAGCTTTCATTCCATGCACTGAAAACACAGCCCACCTTGGGACAACCTAAGCCCCTCCTTTCCTTACTCTGGTTGGTTGGTCTCTCAACTTCAGTGTTTTCTTTAACATAACATGGCAGTCTGGCCCCTCCAGTGTTAAAACACAGATGGCCAAATTGACAATGGGCACATAAAAATGATATATGGATGCTTAAGAATACGCGGATGTTTAATGTAAGGGCCCCAAGTTTGAAAACTAAGCTAATTTTCTTTTCTAGTGGGCTAAGGTGTAGGATAATGGAATATATTCCCCGCATGCATGGATGCATACCCACCTCTGAAAAGGGACAAAGCGGGTAATTCACTTTTCATTGTTGAAAGATTCAGCAAAGAGTCATGATTAGAGCACTTACCTGGTGAAGAAAAGAGAGTTGTGACCAATGCTTAATATTATTCCGACATGCTAGTGCAATACTGTTAACCAAGTCTAAACTGTGTGGAGAAAGTGGAACAAAAGGTAAGTGTAATATGAAAATGACTTCTGCAGACTCCCATATTAAACTTGATGAGTTACAGGGAAGTGGGGAATAGATGACTCCAGGGAACGGGAATGGCAAGGTGCCTGAGCTTTACCCAATCCACTGCCATGCTGGCAACTTGCCAGGAGCCTTGGGGCCACACTTAAATGCTACAAAATGGAACAGATTGTGGCGGCGGCTCTCACCTTTAGTGTGAAGTTGTGAGCAATGGAGACTACAGGTCCCAGAATGCAATGCTCCCTGTTAATCTGAGCTGTCTTAAACATGTTTAGATGTAGCACGGCAAGTGGCATGACATGAATTAGCTGCATGAGGCAAAGACAAAATGGTTAAAAGAGAAGAGGAAGCATACTCCAGTGGTTATAACACAAGACTATAGGGTCAGGAGACCTGGGTTGTATTCCTGACTCAGTCACTGACTGACCGTGTGACTGTGGGGAAATCACATGTGTTAATGCTGCCACTGATTTGAGGTGCCTTGTCTTTTGGGTCTAGTTTTGCAAATTTTGGCCATTATTGAAAATGCTGGTCTTAGAATCATAGGACTGGAAGGGACCTCGAGAGGTCATCTAGTTCAGTCCCCCGCACTCATGGCAGGACTAAGTATTATCTAGACCATCCCTGACAGGTGTTTGGCTAACCTGCTCTTAAAAACCTCCAATGATGGACATTCCACAACCTCCCTAGGCAATTTATTCCAGTTCTTAACCACTCTGACAGTTGGGAAGTTTTTCCTAATGTCCAGCCTAAACCTCCCTTGCTGAAACCTTCTTAACCTCCTGTGGTGGTTGTAAGTGTTAATTCATTCACATTGGTTCAGCCATTTGAAACACTCAGGGGAAAAGTATATGATATTGTGATTTCAATAATTTACTTTATTGCTGCTTCATTTTCCCCATCTGCCACAATAGAGCAAAGATTTTAACCTTCACACTGCAGATGGACCGAATAATTTGAATGACTGAAATGGCCCTGCAGCAGCAGTACCAGGGAAGTGTCAGTGACTGCTTCCCTAAGCCTGAGCGTCCCCTGTCATGCCACCATTCACTGGCTTCCTGGCACTGTTGCGGATGGCCATGCCAGGCTGCCTCTCTTCACTGTTAGGTAGCCAAAAGGTGCATTAACACAAACACATACACACTTAAAAATGTAATTAAAAGTAAACAGGGTAAACTGGTTTTAAGGTAGCCTGTGTAAAGTGCATTGAATTGCCTTTGGGATGCTGTGCGATTTAAAGCCCTGTGCTCTCACAAGCCCTGATCTTCCATCAGCAGGTGTTCTGACGCCTACGCTCACTGTCACGGATGTCAGTGAGGCCAATCATTTAGCAACATTCCAAAAGGGATTTGGAAGTTTGTATGGATAACAGGAATAACCTTATGATGGTTTATGCTACCAAAGAGACTATTAGAAAGGAGATCAAACCTCGCGTGTCATGGTTTAAACCAATCTCTAACTATTAGGGTGAGACCTTTGGAAAGTGCCACAGCGCCTTCTGGGGGGTTCTTGCACCTTCCTCTGAAACATCAGGTCCTGGCCAGGGGTGGCTCCAAGCCCCAGCATGCCTTTTGGGAGGTCCGCCGAAGCCGTGGGACCAGCGGACCCTCCGCAGGCAAACCGCCGGAGGCAGCCTGCCTGCCGTGCTTGGGGCGGCAAAATCCCTAGAGCCGCCCCTGGTCCTGGCCACTGTCAGAAGCAGGATACTGGACTAGATGGACCACTGGTTGAATCCAGAATGGCAATTCCTATATCTTTATCAGGCAAAATTCCCATTGACATCAATAGGCGCTTTGCCCCAGCAAGGAACTCACATTCTAATGGCTTAATCTGACCCCATGACTCCTGTATGAAACACTAGGGGCTTGCATCATTCATACCTGCAATCTAGGTATGTCACACAAGGTTGAGCATGAATTTGTCCCAAGATCTGCTGTGGAAGAGGAGAGGAGATCAGAACCGTTTCCACAATGTTGCAGAAGTTTCACTGCCTTGAGTAGTCATTACTGCATTAGGTTGTACCCCTGAGGTAAATTATTTTTAATAATAATATGTTATTTTTGTTAAACTTGACATCTCCTTTCATCTCAGCTCCATGCTTATCATCAGCTCTGTAACAACAACAAAAAAAGGAAAGTTTTATTTCCATCCCATCATCTCATCACGCAGCGTCTGCTTTGGGGAGTGTACAGAAACCTTTCATGCTCTCACACCTACCAAAACATGCAATATTAATTGGGATTATTACTTGTATTTACTGCACTAGCAAGTCTAACCTTGTTAAAGGCCAGTGCAAAGACGTGGGATCAGTTCTGTCATTTGGAACATCCTGCGTGCTACCTCCTCTCAGAAATCAAAAGGAAAATTACCTCACTTTTATTAATCATCCTTTTTCTTACAAGATTTTGCCTTTTGTTTTGCAGCACTTCACAAGGGGAAGGTGTGTTTTCTGTGCTGCCATGAGATCTTGGCAGTTAATGGAACTCTTTGATTTTTAAATAAGAGTTATTCCTCTGAGTGTACAGTATAAACCGAACAGGCAAGGGACTATGCCTTTAAGTTCATCACTTTCCCCAGTGCTGAACTGGAAGGATTGGACTGAAACTTTAAACATTTCTAGCCATACCTAGCATATGTATAATTTATAAGCCACACACCGTTTGCTGTCAAATAGGCGATTGATCTGACTCGGATCTTGTTAATTATCCTCCACATACATTATACGTTAACAGATCTTCAGTATACTGTGTATCAATATTAATAAGATTATAAAACACTATTGATAATTAGGAAGAGAAAGAGACCAGGCCTTTGATGCACTCTGTTACTAACGCCCCTGCATCTCTAGATTAAAAAGAGACCACTTTTCGTTTAATAATATCAGATCAGTACATCCATCTTCTAAAATGCTTTATTAAGAGAAAGCTAAGATTTGCATCCCTATGCAAAGGGCTATTTGAAATTGATTATGGAGGCATCATTGATGTGAGGGAAATTTGTTTCTCTGTCTCGACTACAGGGGGGTTTAATAGGGCAGGAGGGATTTAAGGTGGAGCGCTGCACACTTTGATCTTTGATCAGTAAATTCCTATTTTTCTTTGTCAGGCTATATTTGGTGAGCCAGACTGTCTTGTTTTGGAGGAAATTAAATAGAATGTCATATTACTTCCATTTAAAAAACAACAACATCTATATTATCAGACTCTAAAGAAGGAGAATGGCAAATTAAAAGGCAAAATTAAATCCCAATAGGTTATGTGGTTTTGATTGCATTTTTCCTTATGGGTTTGTCATTGTTTCTTATTTTTCTTTTTCTTTTCTTTTTTTTGGGTGCTACCTGCCTTTTATGTTTTCATTAGATTCATAAATTTGTTAACATCAAACAACACCCCACCCCCGCCACTAATTAGAACTCTGAAACATTTTGTATCTAAATCAAAACAGGTGAACTTTGCTTTGCCATGAATTTCATGCTGAGGGGGGAAGGGAAAGTGGGGAACCTGAAAGTCAAGGACGGAGTTCAGGTTTCCACATTATTCATCCTGCATCTGTAGCACATAAAGCTAAACAGGTTTTGGAAGCAGTACCGAAACCATCTATTTGTTCATCTGTATGGGTGCCATCACCATGGGATGAATCTGAGTGCAGTGTTAGTAGGCCCTAATCCCAAAGCCCACTGATGTCAATGGGAGTCTCTCTATTGTCTTCAATGGGTTTTGGATCAAGTCTTAATGTGGGCCAACTTCCACACTGCAAGTGTGATCAGAAAAAAGGATCTCAGCATCCCTGTCTAGACAGGGGAAATTTCTCACCATTGCGGACACTGTTTCACTCCATTGGTGTTGCCAGCATTTGGAGTCCTAGCATAGATGAGCACCTGGCTACCACTAATGTAGGCAGCATGACATCTAACTGTTCAGAACTGGTCTAATCAATAGGGTGCATAAAACACCAGTGGCCGCCTGTGTTCCCAACACTGCTAACACTGATGGAGTTGACCCAATGTTAGTGGGAAATTTTTTCAAAACATCCTTAGAGTAGATGAGGCCAGAGTACTGTATCTAGTGAAAACCTTGCTTGATGCTACATCTCTATGCTGCCCATCGATGGTGTATGAAGAAGAATCTGTATTGGGATAGGCAAATCCTAGCGAGTCGCTCTCAAACCATATTTTAAAGTCACAAAACTTGGCAGAGGTCTCACACATTTATTTTCCCTGAAAGACACCCCCGTACACCCTCTCATTTCCAGCTGAATGGAAGACTATGACCTTTATTATAAGTAGACTACTCCCCAAAGCCTTGGGAGGGAGCATGGTTTGGAGAAATGGGCGTGGCACATGGGGGATATAAAGGTCCTATGTTCTAATCCTGGCTCTTCCACTGACTTGCTGTGGGAAGCCCTTTTCATCTCACTGGGTCTTAGATTCTCTGTCTATTAAATGGGATCATAATGCTCAGTTACCTACTGGTGTGTTGCAAGGTTTAATTTGATAATGACTATGAAATGCAATACAAATGATAAGAGATACTAGAGTATTCTCATTAGACTGTGTCTCTCTTGACCTCTCCTGTCCCACTTCTCATGGTGCTGTTGTATTAGTTTTTCAATATCCATGCTCTGCTCCATTTTTCCTGATCTCTCTTCACTGGATTCCTCCCACCTTCTCTCTGTATGTGTTTATATCTCTCTGCCTACATTCTGCTCTCCATTTTTCAGCCTAATTTTTCCATTACGGTTTATTCTCTCTCTACACCATTCTGCCTCTGTCTTCTTGGTCTCTCCCAAGAGAAAAAGCCAACTGAGTTCAAGTCAAGGTTTCTAACCTATGATGCTTGAGTGCATTTGAAATTAGCCAAAATTATTTTGTCCATCCTTCTGTGAGGGCCACCATCTTGGCAGACATCAGGGATTGAATCAGGGACCTGCAAAGCTAAGAAAAAATGAGCCGCTACAGAGCTAATGAGCCAAACCTCTAACACTGGGGTTGGAACAGACTTATATTCTCTGTGGATTAAGCACAGAGGAGGACCTATAACGAACTGACCAATTGGTTACACTTAGTTCTCTAACTTGCATCCAACCTGTATTAAAATTTGCATAGCAGGACACGCAACCCATTTAAAGTGCCAATGTGGAGATGGCTTTACTTTTGGGTACATAGGCTTGCTCTCATATCAGAGAGACCTGGGAAGGAGTATAAAGAAAAACAGATGTCAGAAAAGTTATGCAAAAAAAAAAAGGAGTCATAAAAACTCACCCAAATGGGTAAAACCGCTTATATTTTATGTCTGGATTTTAAAATTTTAAATTACTCTCCTCCCCCTTTCTGGTGGGAGGTTAGAAGAAGAGCACAGGGAGAGGGGGAAACAACACCAAATACAATAAAGACTACATAGGAGGAAAAAAAATAAACCACCCAAAAAGGGGAGACATATCAAAAAGAACTAAAATTTTAGGTCCCTACAATTCAAAGCACCTGGGTGGGCTAAGTATATTTTCAAAGGATTCCTGTAACTTGTGAATCTAGGTTGCAAGGACATGCTGATCTCATTGAATTCAACATTTAGTTAAGAGTGTGTAACGATTTCCATTTTTGGAGTCAAGTTCATCATTGACTCAAAACATGCCATTTAGTCGCATGCCCACTCTCTGAAAAAAAAAATTTGCTTCTAGTGCCAGAACTGTGCATGTGACACCAGCTGTGAAGTTGGCCCTGGTTATACCTGGTGGCTATAATGCTTTGTGATAGATACACACATCTATCTCTCTGGCTCGCTCTCACATCCTATTCAAGCCAGATCTTACATACTGTTTAGGTACAAAAGACTACATTAACATTACACTGCATACTACATTTTCCTGAAGATGCATCATTGTTGTATGCCTAAAGCTGGAGACTCAGCATAACCTAAAAGTAGGCAATCAATGGCACTTACATGCATTGGGATGTTTACAACAGGTGATGGTTAAGAGTAGCGGTTGGAGTTTTCAAAGGGGCCTAATTCCGTTTGGACAGCCCCAACTGGAACATCTATTGTAACCTTAAATAAGAGCATTAAAAAAACCTTTGGGGCTAAATTCTGCCACTGCTGTGAGAGTAGTTGCATCTCCTGCTAAAGTGGTCAAAATAAATTAACACTATCAAATAAAATAGGTAATAAGAAGGCTGACACCAATCCCCCATCCACCCGGCAAGACTAGGAATAGAAAACGTGGGGGGCAGGAAGATGCTGTGGAGCAGGAATACAGCTTGGTAGAGATGACTGCTGCTGTGTGTAGATCACACCCTCAGACCAGTGCCTTTTCAGATGGGATAGAATAGAGCACATATCTTCTTCCCCGAGTAAGAGCAACAGCACATGGCAGGTATCTTTGCGTTAACAGCGGGAACATATGACACCCCTTTCCAGAAAGTGGTCCTAGATGTCCAAAGGAAAGCACAGAAATAAAACAAGAATAATGATATTTTGCACTTGCATCTTTCATCCCAAAATTTGTCACAAAAATTCATCATCCACTATCAAGACCCTGCTTCCTCCCCTCTAAATAAGTGGGCTGGTCTGGAGGAATGGCAATCTATTTTTAAATGTGCAAGTGCTTGTTTAGCATAATTAAGTGCCTAATTGAGGGCCTAGTAAACTTATGTACACATGTAATCATGATTCATGTACAAGTTTTTTGTTTGTTTGTTTGTTTTTTAATAGGCTCATTCTCAGAGCCCCACAGATTAAAATACTGTAAGATACATGTGATTTTGAAATCATGCTTGAAGCTTTTTAAAATTTTTCTTTAATATAAAGTTTTACAGAGTTTAAAAGACAGCCACATACACAAAAATGCTCAGGCAACTGACAAAAGCGTGTATATAAAGGAGGAGAAATTAAACTCTCTAAAAGAATGTAAGCCAGCCCTAATAAAACATAGGTATAGTAGAACACCTCACTGATCTGTGACCCACTAGCAGAGACTGAGTTTGGCTAACAAATCACTTATTGCATAGGGAGGTGACTTCACTTTAAAATTATATCTCATCAAGCAGTTAAGCCTGGTGCTAAGAGCTACTATAATAACTGTTGTCTTTTAAATGTGACATACCATAAAACTAACCTACAGTGATCACGTCTCACAAGAATGGGTTGTTGAACCTCGCACCCTGGCCAATTTCCAGCTGTGTTCTGCCTGCCCAAAATTCTATTTGCTGTTTCAGCTGGATTATAGCATTCTTCCCTCCCTGATCTAAACTGTTATGTGGCATTGCTGTATGCTATTGAACAGCCGCAATGTTTCACCCCAGTTGTGGCTGCATATTAGTGTCATGTGAAAAGGCTTCTATGTAGGCCTGATCCAAAGCCCACACTAGCCAGTGGAAAGAGTCCCATTGACTTGAAAGGGCTTTGGGGCAGGAGCTAAATGAATACGTTTGCAAAGTGCCTTGAGATGAATGGTGCACCAAGTCAGTAAATGGTTATTAAAATTATGAAAAGACTGATAATCTTCCCGTATTGATCCATATTGGGTAGGTGGGTGAGTGGGCAAGAGACAGCTGGGAAAGGATTTATCTTGCTAAGAGGATTTACAAAGGAAATACTTTCAGGTGAGGAAGTATTTCAGGTCTGTAGATCCAAGGTACTGAAAATCTGTTAAGAGTTAAAAGCGGAATGGGGGGAAAGCATCGGTATTTTAAGGCTATTAATAGTCGTGGTTAAGGCACTAGACTAGGACTGAGACTTTAAAAAAAACAAAAAAAATCATGTGGGGCTTGTACTCACTAGGCAGTGCTCCGAGTCTTTGGCGGTGGGTCCTTCACCCGCTCCAGGTCTTCAGCGGCACTGAAGGACCTGCCACCAAAGTGCCGCCGAAGACCCGGAGTGAGCGAAGGACCCGCCGCCCAAGTGGCACTGAAGACCTGAAGCGCCACCAGGTGAGTAAAAATTAAAAAGGCGCCTCTAGCCAAGGAAGGGATTCTCACTGGGCGTGGGGCCCTCTTAGGTGCGGGGCCTGATTTGGGGGAATTGGTGGAATAGGCCTAAAGCCGGCCCTGCCAACCCAAATGTCTCATACTCTACCCTACCAGTCTTACACAGTTAGACCAGGAAAGGAGATGGGATAAAGTCCTGAGAGATCCCGCATGTGAGATGAGCAATTGGCTATCACAACCCAATGCTCTCACTAGGAATAGCGTTCAGTGCTTTATGTTGTAATTGACTTCCTAGTGGACGTCCCAGAACCTACCAGCGTAAGTGACCTGCTTGACAGTCTTACTAGAGGGACCAAAAGGGTGTGGACACTGAATTATCCCGAGACGTGGCTCCTCAAGGTTAGGGGGAAAGCATACGTTTGGCGCAGCATGGAGTAACTTGCCCCGCTTCTGTACATGCTGTATTTGTTCTGTGTTTAAGCAGGAGTCTTCTGTCTCTACTGCTGTCAATCTGGTACCCACCACTGGGACTAATACACTTAAAAGAAAAAAAAAAAGCGTATGGATCCTGAAGTCGTCAGAGCATGCACTAAAACGAGACCCTTCGGAAGCGCCGGTAGTACTCTGTATTTTCTCAAATTAGGGTAGTGGTTTACTGCTTCACAGCCTTTCTGACGGATGGTGCCAATTTGTGGTGTGGAACCATTATTGCCCAGATGTCTGAAAGGATACATCATTATCGGGATGATGCGCCAGGTGGGTGTGCAGCAGAGAGTGATTATTACGTAGCTCCTTGACGTGGTACTGCATAATGGCTCTGTTGTACTGGGTTTTGCATAATATTAATCTTTTCAATGTTATTACATCGAGTGCAGTAGGAAACAAAGGAAAATATTCTAGCTTTGGCAGTCACCTATTTTCAGACCCTCATAACATGTCCATTTGTATTTTAAAGGAACTTTATTTGGGGGGTGTGTGTTTTGGATGGAGAATGACATACAATGCATTGAAACATGAATACAAATCTCTATCTCTTGGTGTTTTCTAGCTTTAATGAATAGATGGACTGATTGAAATATAACATTTTAAAAATGTTTTCTCCCACAAAATGTTTTGAGGTCTGACACATTTCGGAGAGAAGAGCGTTTTTGTGGCTGTGGTATAATGCAAAAAATTGCACACACATACGCTGCTGTCAGTGGATCATCACCGGCCCTCCCATTAACATCACTCGCCATAGGATAGCAGTTGGCAGGAGTTTTAATTTTAAAATCCAAGACGGCTCATGTCTAGTGCTCTAGCCCTTATTCCCCTGGGTTTTTGAAGCCACTTGAGCCACTTGTCTGGAGCCTGCTTGCTTTGATCTCATCCTGAGTTGAGTGAGGCTGGAGAGCTCTACAGGGGAAACTGTGAATCTTGTGCTCCCATCTCAAATCTCGTCCATGCCAAGAAATCAAGGAAATGCTCCAGGTTTAAGTTTTCCACTCTCACACAGAAATTAAAACTCCTTCATTAATCCGGTCTTAAATTTCAACTAGCTGCTGCTGCTTAAAATGGTAATAAATATTTCATACCCAATTGTGTTGCATTCCTTGCTGTGTTTATTAAATAGAGTTTCTCATAATTCCAGTTATTCATTTTAATAGGTCAGGACTTGGCTGTGATTTAAACAGACCACTGAGGAAACAGCCGTGGTTAAACATTGTAACAATATGGATTATTAATTTAATTGGCCAGCTATTACTTGTTTTGACTCTGTGCTAACACATTTAGCTCAGTCTCTTGTGGCCTATAAACCACAAAGGTCATGACTTCAACATTCAGAAGAATGGGAAAAAGAGAATCAGGGCTGAGATTATGAGGAAAAATAGAGAAACAGTGTGGGGAAGACAGAGTGGGGAAGGCTAAGGGCTTGCTGGAGGCAGTGCAGGGCAAAAGGGGATTTATTTAGTAGCTAAGCAATAGAACATCCTAAACCACCGGCTGAACCGGCAGCTGCTTTCAGTCAACATCCCTCTGAGGTGATTTCAGACAGTACTTTTACCTTTAGATATAATGATGTTAACCCCCCACATTTAATAACACGGTTATTTTATTTCTGAATTTCTCTCAGATAGTAAAATATACACCACGCCGCGAGTGCAGGTGTGAATAATCAGCAATAATATTTATAAGTGACTGAACAGCCAGGCACCGCCAGCTTTTACATTTTTACAGCACTTTTACTGAAAACCATCTTGGGATGCTAGTTAGATGCTAGTGGGGTGAAAAAGGTACATTTCAAAAGGCATGCTAGCTGAAGGGAATAGCTAGAGAAAGGTGGGTTTTATCTTTTGTGCACAACAGAGACAGTACAATTTACACCACAGACGGCTCTGTTTTGAAAAGGGTCAAATCTTTCCATTTTTTATGCAAAACTCCCATTGACTCCTATAGGAATTCCGTGCATTGAATGGTGGCAGGATATGACCCATATTTGTCTTGGCACCTCTGTCGGTGGGCAGGGTTTCCATATTCATGCTTTTGCCAAACATGGCCTGTGTTTAACTTATAAAGGTGCTCGGGTATTATGGTAATGGGAACTATTCAAGTACAAAGGTAGACAGATAGATTAGGCAGACCGGCAGACACATATGGGTCTCTCTTGGCATTGTTTCTTGTCAACCATATGCTCTGTTTTGGATGTCTGGAACGGGCTGGGATTTTTAGCCACGCCTGTACCCAACAGAACAGACCATTAACTTAGATTAACATGGAACAAGTACAAAACCTTTGTCTGAAACTGCAGGCTCCAAACAGCATAACTAAGAGAGGAAATACAATGTGCACATAATCAGGAGTGGCCACTGCCCAACATAAATGGTGGGGCAGCAAAGCACAATAGTCTCCTCTTATCAATCCTTTCCTATCCCCTCCCTGCAGGGTGACTGGACTTTCAAAGCAAGACAATGGGACGCAGGGAAGGGAGGACACAGTGTGTGGGCAGGGTGGGGATGAGTTGGTCATGGAGGCAGTGGTAAGAGAAGATTCCCTTTGAGAGTGAAAAGCTCAGATATTTTGCAGCAACGGGCTATGTAGAAGCAACCTGTATTTTCCCCTCTGTGTGCCCTTTCCTGTTTTCTCTCACAGACTCTTCTCTGCCTTGTTCTACCCCCTCTCCAATCTAGTTGTTACCCTCCCAACTCCACCACCCAAACACCTTCATTCAGACAATTCATGCCACCCCCACTTCCTTCATCCTCAGAACTCCTACAAATCCCCTCAGCTACTGCCAGCCCATACTTCCTTATTCAGCGACACCCCGCCTCTTGCCCAATCCCACTTCCTCAAACCCACCAGGTGGAGAAACCCCTCCCATCCCCCCAGATCAACCACCGTGACCCCTGCCCAACTACTCAACACTTTTCACTCCCCTGACTGCCTCTCCTTCCCCCCCAATGCCTCCCACTTCTACCTGTTCCCTCAAGCTTCGAACCCACCTCCCAGCTTGGAAAAGCCCCCTCTGGGCTGCCTTCCCCAGCTCAGAACACACCCACCCTCATCCTCCCCGCTCAGAACCATTCCCTTCCCATCCAACTCCCCCAATTCTAACCCCCCCACATTGTGAGGCCTAGGGAAGCAGGGTCAGAGGCAATGAGGTGGGACCACAGCTGTAGGGACCCCTGAATCCTAACTTCTGTGGCCGGGGACTCATTGGGATATACCCCCTGAAAGCCTAGAATCCCTGTCCCCGTGCCGTGCAGCTGTTTTAGCCCATGTGCTTCAGGAATCCTGCTGGTGCCATTTAGCTACACCAGTATCAGGCACCGTAAGATACCCCGAGCTGCTGCTGCAAGTGTCACATCATACCTACGCTGTGACAGCTAGGGCCTTCTTTTGGGGGACTTAGCACCACCTGCCGCTAATGACCAGATTCACCCATATTTAATACAGAATTTGTTACTGTCCTGAAGAGCACAAAACACGCATTATTTCATTCACATCTGAACTCAGAAGGGCATCTGCCTCACAGCTGACCCTGTAGCAGGCATTTAAAAGTGCAGCATGCAGAAAGCAGAAGGGTAATACCTGACTGGACACATAGGTTCACACACCACAATCACCATTGTGAGGTGAGCCAAAGCTGCTAAATTTGGACACAGATCTCAGCCCCACCCCTAATTTTATAGCTGTTCCAATATGGGGCTTGTGTAAGACTTTTATAGAGCACAGACCTCGTACAAAATTCACATCCAGAGAGGGGTTCAGATTCAGAATACCCTCCCTCCAAACTTGCAGGGATTTTGGGATCTGAGGCTTTGGCTTGTCACATTACATAGGTAGAGACCATTTGCAAAATTCACACCCTGTCTGATTTTGGATTGAAAAACCTCCAAAGCCTGAGCCCATCTATAAAACTTTGTGCGATTGCTGCATATAGCTCAACAATTCTGTGTTATTTTAAAAATTAAGCCTGTGCAGTTCAAGGGCATATGGAATGTCTCTGTGAAGTATAATGCACCACAAGCAGTGTCTTGTGAATCTTTATGACTGAAACTTTTTTGGGGGGGGGGGGAGGGAATGCAGATTGGGCAACACAATCACTGAACGAATTTGTGTAGATTTTGCCAAATTGTTTCAGTCAAGCCCCACCACTGAAATAAAAAGAGAAAACTAAAAAAATTAATGTTGACCTTTTTGAAATGAAATGTGTCCATTTTTTATTTGAAACAACTTTTCATTTTGAAATTTCCTTTAATTTTATTTATTTTTTAAAAATCTTAAGGAGTGCTCAGGATGTTTTGTTTGACCCTGCAAGAATGCTTTTTTCTGACTTTTTGATATGCTAAAAATTTCAAAAAAACTAAAATTTTCTTTTTCAGTTCAACCCCCAACTTTTTTTAAATTGTTAGTGAACTGAAAAAATCGGTTCTTTGCCCAGTTCTAGTCACAAGCTCCCTTAGGCCTTTGACTTTGCTGGAGAGGTCTCCTGAATGAGGTTAGTCTCTAAGGTGCCACAAGTACTCCTGGTCTTTTTGCGGATACAGACTAACACGGCTGCTACTCTGAAACCATAGATAAAGCTGTCTTATAGACCATTGAAAAATATGGACTATATTTTGTCACTCATAACAGTAATTTTGTGGCCCTAAAGTTTCTCTTTCCCACAAAATTTTGACAAAATGTCCATTTTCACAATTGAAGAATTTTAAGGCCAGAGGGATCCTCTAGACCCCTTCAGAAGGTCAAAATGTGTGGAGTCACTTGTCATTCTGTGAAGATGTGGGGTATGGCTGCAGAGGTCAAAGGGGTTACAGGGACAAAGTTAACTATAAGCTGTAGCGAAGAGGAGGTGCTTGGGTTTCTGTTATGCTAGTGTTATGGAAATTTAAATTGAAACAATTTGGCTATTAGCCCCAAACCTTAATATGAAGAATAACACAGAAAACTCACATTTTCATGTTTCCAGTGCAAAGCCGCCTACAATCAAAATTGTTTTAATGAATGTTTATGTCATCATGAAATTTAAATGAGTGTTTGGTGTGAATTATCCGTGCACAGTAATTCTGCATGAGCACTAGAGCATTATGGGAGAGTACTACAGTGTGAGTACTTGGCATGAACTGAGATGGGAGATAGGAATGTAAAGAGGAAATTCCATATCTTGGAAGGCAAGGAATCAGCCTATTGTCTATCCTCCTGGCCAGTTAGGGCCTTATCCAAAGCCCACTGAAGTCACTGAGAACTGGATCATGCCATAAGATTTTATTGTTGCTCCCCATTTTCTCCAGTTTCTCTTTTGTCAGCAGGTACATCAAATTTGTGAAGAGAAGATGACACAGCTTCTGAATCCTCCTCTCCAAAATCATTGGTGTTTGCAGCAGCATCCTCTTCCGGGAGTAGGCCTGCATGCTACTTTGTAGCTTACCATTGATACTAGCTGATCATTGCTTGGCCACAGATGGGTTTGCTAAGTTCGTGATAACCTTTTGTTTCCTGTGATATCTTGTGCTCAGAAACTGACATTTCACAACACGTGTTTTCTTCTAAAGATATTTTATATATACATTTGAAAAGTTGATACAAACAATAGGTTTTAGAACAAAAGGACAGTTAGACGAATGCAGTTTTTCAAACAAGCAAAACAAGCAAAATGATCATACATAGTCCTCAGCTGACAGAAGAGAATAAACATCTCACAAATTAACTTAACAAAAACAATGCATGTCATTCCCTGGTGCTACCTGTTTGTGGAATTCATGGGTCATAAAAGGAATATAAATATATGGAAATCCCAAAAATTAATTGAAACCAAGTACAAGTAGTCAACTAAAATTACAGAAAATAGGGAAGTTTTGAGATTTCTACATCTGCAAAATCTGTCAGAAATTCCTCCTCCTCTTAGGAGGTTGAGGAGTTAGACCTCAATTAAGATTGTTCGCTCTTGATGCAGGGTTTGTCTTTATTTGTAGAACACATCACACAATGGGGTCCTGACCCCTAACTAGGGCTTGTGGGTGCCACTGCAAACAAATAATAACATAATAAGTTAGGCCTCAATCCTGCAAATTCTTAGGTACCTGCATTACTTTCTACCCAAGTAGTCACAGCAAACTCATTCTTCGTTTCTGAGAACCTTTTGACTTCATTACACACACACACAGTTACCTTTACCCTCTGCAGTATGCCCTATAGGTTTGCAGGACAAAATTTGGATCCCATAGTACCAATATAAGAATTCCTCTTGCTTAAGTAATTCATATTTATGTCTTCTGAGCTGAGCTGCCTTTCAATCATCAGGAAACGCATGTAGGCAATTTCTTAATTATATTATCATCATGGTCTGTACAAGCTGTCCTTTATCAGCTACATAAAGACATCAGTTTACAGCAGAGATCAGATGGCTCTTTTCTTCTTTCTGCTTCCTGAGATAAATCCAGATTCTCTATAGGTGGACATGGAATTCAGAATCTTTCATTCTATGCAAGTCAATGGACCAGATTTTAAATACAAATATTTTCCAGGAACTGCGAAACTACTTAGCTGAATCCATACCCTAAAGCCCCTGAATATCCGCACATTCTATGGTTATCCTTTAATACGTGCATCCTTACCCAAATATTACATTGCTTGTAAAGACCCAAAGAATGATTCCGGGCTCTCCAACTCAGATTTAACTTTTTCTTGATTTTCAGTAATGGATTGTAATTCACTATGAAAAATTTCAACAGAGCCTTCTATTTTTGCTGTCTTTGGAGCAAAGGCATCCGTCTTGTCTCTCACTAATCTTTATGACACTCAATGAGATGCTCCAAGGCAGGGGTAATCAATTATTTTTTGTCAAGTTTCAAATTTCTTGGTCAAGGCATAGTCAAGGTCCCGATTCTAGAGAAAATAACACAAAAATAACAATAACAATAATAAGTAAATAAAACGATTTTGGGGTTCATTCAAAAGCATCTGGCAGTCTGAATTTGGCCTGCGGTATACCTGTTGACTTCCCGTGCTCTAAAGAAACATCAGACCTCTTCCTTCCTGAATAGATTTCCATACAGAAGCCCGATGCTGCAACCATTGTCCACGCTGAGTAGTACCTACCTATCTAAATATTAAACTACTCATGTGAGTAAATGCTACTCAAAATAAACAAAAAAAATTGAAGAATTGGGTCTGATGATAGGTTGGGCCAATGAAGATAGGAAGATGTACCTAACGTTGCAGTCTTTTCCACATCTTTTTTGTTATAGAGTTTAAGTCTGGGGTTTTCAAAAGCATTTGGTCTTGTCCTAACTCTCCTCCCACTGAAGATAACAGGACTGATTTCAATGGCAGCAGAGCTAAACCAGTACTGAGAGCATTTAAAAATCATACCCTAGATAGTTATCCAAGGTTTCCTGCTGTTGGAATGTCTTAGTCACTTTTTTCTGATGGGGCCAGTCAATATTTCCTCAGATTCCCCCAAGAGAATGAAAGACCACCAAATATAAAAGCAAATGTCTTATACCTCCCGGGCAGTGACTTCCCTCCCGTAGCAATAAGGCAGTTATTGTTATTTATACTGTAGTAAAACGTGCTTCCTTCCCCACCTGATGATCAAAGGAAAAAAAACAGAGGAGACAAATACCAAAATCAGGCCTTGGAGAGTGGAGGAAGGAGAAAAATGGAATCCAAAAAAGAACATAAGAGTCCACTGACAAGGAAAAAAAATGGGAAGGAAAAAGTTTGTGGACTTCTATGAGGAAAGTTATCTGAACACAGAAGTGTAGTCTGGGACCAGAGAATGGCAATATTAATCTTAAAGAAATCTTAGAAGCTGGAGAGAAAAACTCTAACAGATAAACTTGAGTCACTCATCCTTCATTAACTTGTTATGAAATGGCACAAAACTGTAATTTCTTCTGGAAGAGGATCTTACATCACCTCTCTCTAATTTTTGTCCTCCATCTTATGAGGTCCATCTTCATCTACTGACTCTTCCGATGAATTTGGTTGTCTTCCAGAAAACTCCCGTCTCTTGCCAACAAGGAAATATGAGATTCAACAACAAATGGCAAGACATAAAAGATGGAGCTGTCTCCATATACAGCTCCACGTTAGAGGCCTAGTGGATAGCATCAAGGGAGAAATGATTCTATCGGGTATCAATGCTCCAAATCCACAAAGCCGTGATGAATCCACTTTCCTTCTAACAGAAACTACAGTGTGTTGCAAAATTAGCATGACTCACTGATGCCCTTGCTGTATACAATGTCCTCTTAAGAAAGAACAGAGCTTTGGATGTTGTGGATTTGATCAATTGGCTATACTTCTATATGCTTTGCGGACAACACCAAGTAAATAAGCTGGCTGCTACAGGTATACACTTCTCCAAGTCCTCATATATACATTACTTTATTTGCCACAGTCAGAAGGCAAGGTGGAGGAAAGGACTTGGAGTCAAGACTTTTAAGCTCTGCTCCCAATTCCACCACTGACTCATTGTAAGACCTTGGTCAAGTTGCTTAAGTCCACATTTTCAAAAGAGGCTTCTAATTCTGGGTGCCTCCATTTTGAGGTGTCCTGCTTTAGAAGCCTACACCCTGGGCCCTGAGGAATCACATCTCCAACCGAAATAACTGGGAGATACAAAAGCTCAGTACATTGGTCACTCAAAAAATGTGGCAACTCTGGAAAATTTGACCCTCTACTTCTCCATGCCAGAGCGTCTCCATCTGCAGCATGGGGTCAACAACACTATATGTCACAGGGGTGGACATAATAAATTAATAACGCCATTGAATGCTTTGAGATCCCCAGATGGGAGGTGCTGCATAAGGAGAAATTATTATTTTTGAGGGGGAAAAAAGCCTCTCCAGAAAGGAAGCTGAATGAAATTCTGAGTATTGAGCAATTCTTGTTGATTTCTGGGAGCTCAAGTATTTTGGGGAGTGGGTATATTCACGTATATGGGTACAGAAATGGTTAAAGAAGCCCCCATGTAACTCACTCTCACCTGCCTTCCATTTCTAAGGGTACATTTAACATTCACAGTCTTTTATACCACTAAGTGAAATCAGAACAAAATATGGTAATTAATCCATTGTGCATTCAAGGATTCAGGCTTGAGCAGCA
The DNA here is from genome assembly GCF_016161935.1 of Mauremys reevesii. Taxonomy (NCBI): domain Eukaryota; kingdom Metazoa; phylum Chordata; order Testudines; family Geoemydidae; genus Mauremys; species Mauremys reevesii. The sequence continues at coordinate 10,875,869 of NC_052629.1, read as the reverse complement.
GATGGGAAAAGTTGTGGATCATAACCCCATGCAATATTTGACAGAATATCAGTCAAATATAGTTCACACATCTTCATGTTTCTGTCAGTCCCTCTTATCTAGAGTTAATTTAAAGTGACAAGAACTACATTAGCACTTTTCAAAGGGTAACGCAAACTTTAGAATATTCGCCTCAAATCAATACCCACTCAGACTGCTAAATGGTCAAACTGGGAAGTCTTTGCCTGTGATTTCACTCTTTTTTGTGTTAAATTCGTCATCTGTGGCAGGGTTTTAAAGCTCAGGTTTTAAACAACTCAGATCATATGTGCTTTAATTATTCTGCATCTCTCTTTCACACACACACACACACATACACACACACACAGAGGCACTCTAAGGTTCTTGATATCAAGGAAACTTTGGTACATTTATTTGTGGAATGTAATATAATTTAGGGTCCCAACTGCTGTGTTATTTTTATTATTATTTATTATTTATATTACTGTAGCTCCTCAATGTCCCAACTGAGACCCCATTGTGCTAAGATCCATGCTAATACACAGTCAGAGGCAGTCTCTGTTCCAAGCAGCTTACAATCTAAATAGACAAGGCAGACAGGAAATGGAGGGTAAAGAGAGAGACAGAGAAGTGAAATCATGCATATTTTACAGCAGCTAGGTTCTCTTACTCCCAGTCCAGTGGCCCACACTGTCACAGTGTTGTTCTACTGAAAAGCAGATGGACTACAGAAATGGAGATGCCCCTTCTTCTTCATACATGGATCCTAAACACAGCAGAACAGTAGTATGCATGGAATTTGTATGCACGTGTATTTTGGCACCATACTATCAAAAAAGGCCATTATTGGGGTGTGGGCTCAGAGCAATTAACAAACTCCCACCTCTGCTTTTATTACTGAATTAATTGGTTGTTTGTGCTGCTGCTCCTTGTTTTCACATCATTGAATAAGACAGCATGCTCTGTATGGCAATTCAGAAATGATGCCCAGGTCACAGGTTAGAATATCCTTGGGATTAAGATGCCCCCCAAAACTCCTAAGGGTTGAGGGATGACATGAGTTGAGAATACAATGGTTGAAATTCAAAGATGATGTGTAAAGTGGTGTAAGCAGGGGCGGCTCTAGGATTTCCGCTGCCCCAAGCACGGCGGCACGCCGCGGTGGGTGCTCTGGTGGTCGCCGGTCCCGCGGCTGCAGTGGACCTCCCGCAGACATGACTGCGGAGGGTCCGCTGGTCCCGCGGCTCCAGTGGACCTCCCGCAGGCGTGCCTGCGGATGCTCCACCGGAGCCGCGGGACCAGCGGACCCTCCGCAGGCACGTCTGCGGGAGGTCCACCGGAGCCACCTGCAGCCCTCCTGCGGGACGCCGCCCCAAGCGCGCGCTTGGCACGCTGGGGTCTGGAGCCAGCCCTGGGTGTAAATTAATGTTTACACCTCTGTTGGTCCCCAAAATGAAACAAAAAAAACTTAACTCAGCTAACCAGAACCAAACCACAAAGAGACAGAGATGTCATACAGTCCACTAGGGATTAGTCTAGTGCTATTATCTGGAACGTACTTAGATATTACCATGATGGCGACAGAGGAAAACAGACAGACAGACACAAAGTGAACACTCCACATCTTATCTTTCAAAACTTGGCCTCAAAGGAAACCTGCACAAAACCTTCAAAAGGTGAACCTGGGAGCTCAAATTCATAACTCCGTTAGACATCAGAAACCACGGACTTAACAGGGACACTGATTTTATGGCTCATTTCAACAATTGGTAACACACCACACTGCCTGAGACCCTTTATTGCCTGTTTCAAATGACAGCCTCACCCCATCTGCTTAATCTATCTCAAGTCCCAACTTGTAGCTTAGACACTGTTTCCTTCTCCAGCCCTGAAGAGCTCTGTGTAGCTCGAAAGTTTGTACCTTCCACCAACAGATAGTTGGTCTAATAAAGAATATTACCTCACCTACCTTCTCTCTCAGACAGAGGGATAAACCAAATACATTCTAAACTGGTGCAATTTACTCATCTGGGAGATGGACGAAAGAGTAGCAGGCAAAGCAACTAATCAGGAGGCATCAGAAGGAGTTAGTTGAAATAGACCTCACACATTCCTATCCCTTCCCACGCCCACCACCCTCACAACACCTCAGCATTACATCAGTTTAGACTCTGTTACACCCACTCACCAATGAGCAAAGTACACATCGCCTCTGGATAAATGCCATCTTCAGTCTTTGTGGGTGCAACTCCATTGTACGAGGTATGTACAAATTCTGGAGAACAATTACACTGATCCATGAGCTTAAGCCTTTGGAATTTGCCAGATCTTATTGCATAAATACCTGAAAGAGGACCAGAAAGATGCGGGGAAGTATCTATTCAAACAGAGGAGCAACAGGAAAACAAAGGCACACCCTTAGGAAGGGTAACTTTCTATTTTCTTAACTTTGGGAAGGAACAAAGCTTTGGGTAGTTTTCTACACCCGCTCTCTCCTTCCCCCACGAGCAGAACTCACGAAACTAGTTTGGTTTAAATTAATCCCTGTTGAAACTCCATTGACTTCAATCAATAGGGGTGAATTTGACTGTAGAGGTATCTCAAGATATAAATGGGGTTAGATACTTCACTATGATGATTGTGCAGTGACTTACGCTAATCACTAAACTGAGGGTGGACAATGTATGCAGTGTAGCCAGTAGGTCTCAGGATATTAGAGATAAGGATGGAGAGGACATTTTCCCCCAGATCGTGACAACTGAGACATGGCTGAGGAAAGGTCCCCTTTCTTCCAGAGCACTGAGTCTGGATTGTTTATTAGGGTAAAATGAGCAAACCTCTCACCCTGATTCCCTGTGACTGCAGAGAAGCTGACAGACGTCAGTCCTAGTGAATTCTATAATTCTATGCATGTGCACTGAAGGGAAAATAGAGATCACTCTCCTCTTGTGGGTTGTGAAATTTGCTGTGTTTGTGAAAAGAGTGCAGGGTGCTTGCTGAAACAAGAAATGCCTCTTTTCTGCTGTCCCACCTCCCTCACTTAGTTTCTACATCCTCAGTACTCACTATACCATGAGCTATTATAGAACTGGGCTTTGGTGAACAGGAAAATAAAGGAATGGTTAGGATATCAGGGCTTGATTTTCAAAGATGCTGAGTACCCGTGTAACTCACACACCTTCTGGGTGTGGTGTTCTGTCCCATCTAGTGGCACCGAAACCACTTAGAGAGAGAAAACGAGTCTGCTCTACAACCTTAGCTAACAGCCAGTTGGCTTTTAACTCATGTGGTAGAGGCTCATATACTAAGCTCCAGAAGTCCCCAGTTCAATCCCAATGACTGCCATCTGGCAGTGTTACACCTGCAGCTCCCATTAACTTCACTGGGATTTCTGAGTGAAAGCCAGGGGTTCTCAAACTGGGGGTTGGGACCCCTCAGGGGGTTGTGAGGTTATTACATGGGGGATCACGAGCTGTCAGCCTCCACCCCAAACCCTGCTTCTCCTCCAGCATTTATAACAGTGTTAAGTATATTAAAAAGAGATTTTAATTTATAAGGGGGCGTCACACTCAGAGGCTTCTATATGAAAGTTTGAGAATCACTGCTCTAAGCTATCTAGCAGACTTTTCTCCTATGCACCTTGCACCTATTACACAATGTGCTCTTAGGAGGGTTCCTTTTATGATTTCGTAACAGGAATGTTTGCAAAGGATCCAGGTCAGGGCTGAGACTCAATGAGAGGGAGACCTACCTTATCACTTCTTATGTTGTAGTTTGTACCAAACAGGCTTCAGCATTTCACACCTGGAACCTTCATAATACTCCACTGACAAAGTTAAGGCCAATATTGTCATACCCAGATCTACATCCCTACTCAAGCTCCAAAACACAAGTGATTTTTTGAGAGATGTTGAGGTCCCACAACTTCAAAAAAGAACTAGATAAGTTCATGGAGGATAGGTCCATCAATGGCTATTAGCCAGAATGGACAGGGATAGTTTCCCTAGGCTCCATTTGCCAGAAGCTGGGAATGGGCGACAGGGGATGGATCACTTGATGATTATCTGTTTTGTTCAGCCCCTCTGGGGCACCTGGCATTGGCCACCGTCGGAAGACAGGATACTGAGCTGGATGGACCTTTGATCTGACCCAGTATGGCCGGTCTTATGTTCTTAACTCTTAATATATACCATGGTGCTGGACACATCAGAAATTAATAGACTTATTCTTTGTTTTTGTTGTTAAATAACATCAGTGTATTCCAGTCTTTTACATACTTGTGTTGCTTTCATCACTGTAGTATCAGTGCCAAGGCTGTAATGATTTGTGAAGAAGTAGTAGAAATTATTGTTTTTTCTCTGATTTCATGTATACTATATGTATTTTCCAATAGACACTGCGTTTTGGTAGAGATGCATTCAATGGGTATTATGAAAAATATTGCAGAAAGAAAGGCAATAATTTTTCTTGGTTACCTACACTAAGATGTATAAGAGACATGGTAAAAATCAAACTTTTTTCCTGCTCATTTTTCAAATATTTTAAGAACGATAACAGAAACCACAACACAAGAAAAAGATACAATTTTGGGCAGATTGGCACCTATCACTGAATAAAGTAACAGAAGAATCAGACTCAGATACACAGAACACAGAAGATGAGATTCCTACCAGACACTTTTGAAAATCTTGATGAAACTCCAGACTTTGAAAACAATGGGCAAAATTTGGAACTTTCACCAGATCTGTATTTGGTCCAGCTTTCTACTGCTAGAATGTTTTTCATTTCAGTGTCTTGAAGCATTTTTAAAACATCATAAAATTTGTGTCATAAAAACCTTATGAGATAGGTAACCTTCATTATTATCCCCAGTTTGTGTGTGGCAGAGTGCAGAATGAAATCCCAGGAATCCTGATTCCCAGTCATTCTAACCATACTGCCTCCTCCTCCTCACTTGAAACATGTTTGCTTTGTATTTATTTGTCATGTTTAAGTCTACATAGTCTCTTAATTATTTGGGATCTTATACAGTTTTTAAACCTTTTTTAAGTGACAAAGCTTTTCAGTTCACTTGTCTCTGTTTAAAAAAAATAACTTAAAAGAAGGAAAGATCAGAGGATTAAATAAATTAATGAGAGAGAAAGATGCTTAAAAGGCTTTCAAAGTATTTTTCTTGCAATACTAATATGTAGATTTTTTTTTGTTATTAGCAAACATGAGTTCACAAGTCGAATTAACACCAGATTTGGATCTGGAGATTTAAGGTTCAAACCAATCAAAAAATAAACAAATCAAACTTGATTTTTTTCTTACATCAACATTTACCTTTAGGTCAATGGTGGTATCACCTACTTTAATATTTCACATGGCATGTGGGGGCCCCTGCGAGACTGGGGGCTATGGCAAATTTTCCCCTCTCTCTGGGCGACCCTGGTGTACAGTCCATAAAACTGTGAAGAGCTCAGATTTTGAAACTGGTGGCCAGTGTGTGCGTGGATTTCACAATAGGATAGCAAAGCAGAGAGAGCGTGAGAAGTAAGGGAGTTCTCCTGGGCACAGAAGTAAAATAGTGCAACTTGCACCAGTTTGGATGCCAGTGTAATTTATCCAGAGAAGTCAAGGTGGGGCTGGAGAGGAAAAGGAACAATAAAGTGTCAGGCTGCTCCACCACACATCCTTCCTTACAATCTGACTTGCCTGCTACATCCCTTCAGCACGTCACACTTGTATTCCACATTCACTGAATGCCAAGGTGCAAGTTACAGTATTTTACAGCTAGCAACGGTTTCCCACTCACATCCTATGTGTGACACACAACAGCATTTAAATCCCTGGTGAATTTGTCCCAGAGACTTCATGGGAGGTGGACATGCTTACAGCTGTTCTGAATTTGGACTTCAGTGCATAGACTCAGCTTGACACTCCTCATTGACACTTACGTTGACTTCAGCGGAGTTACTCCTGACTTACACTAGTGGGAGAGGAGAATCAGACCATCAGGACTTGAATTTGCAGGCCACAGCAGGGAAGTGACCACTACACTCTTCAACAGATGACCGGACACACGCACCAGAGCTAAATGATCTCATTTGTATTTCAAGGCAACTCCAGATTACATATGGATACCACAGTCTCCTCTAAAAAAAAAAAAGACCAATCAAAATTGGGATTGGGTGAGAGAGTTAGCACAAGCACACTTGATTCTACAGGTGTGTCTACACTATGGGCGAGGGGTGTGATTCCCAACTTGCCTACGTACACTTGCCCTAACACGCATTGCTCTAGCATGCTAAAAATAGTAGTGTAGCCACAGTAGTACAGGCAGCAACAGCGGCAGCATATGCTGGCGACCCTGAATATGGGCCCACAGAGTTCAGGCATGTTTGTATTGGGGGCAGCTAGCCTGCGCCATTGCTGCACATGCTACGCCACTATTTTTAGTTGGCTGGCTCAGACTATGTCGGCCTGAGCTGGGAATCATACCCCTAACTCATAGCATAGACATAACCTTAATTAAGCTTTCCTTGGTCATGAGTGGGGCTTGAACTCATGCCCATCAGCACTAAAAGCAGAAACTTCTACCACGTTAGTTGGTGCAGTAATTGCATTAGCCAGTAGCTTTAATAGCCTCCTACCCTCTTGAGACCACCAGTCACTAGAAAAGGACAAAGACACATATTGTGCTAATGTGGAATACAGAAGAAAATACTGAAAATCTCATGAAAAAGCCTCTGCTCCACAGAGTTCGAGGCTGATTTCTCAAGCAAGAAGATTCAGCGCAACATCCAAACTTTTAAACACTGAAACCTCCAAAGCATTGCTTGGCGCTAGAGTGTTTTAAATCAAGAGAACAGGGAGTTCAAACAAACAGTGAAGATAATTTTCCACAATTTTTTTAGTAGCATATGGCATTTTAATTACCAAAAAATCTGTAATTTTTTCCCACCTGGATTAAAAAAATACATTCTCAAAAAATATCAGAGGAATTCTGTAAAGATATTTAAACTAAATTCTGACTCCTCCCCCCCCACAGATATACTATTAAAATACTTTTATCTCATAGAAGACATTTGATACTTATTAAAATATTATTGCTCTAAGGCATATTTTGATTTTCTGTCTAAGATTGTGTGGAGAGTCTTGCTACTGAGATACTAATAAAGAAACCTTAAACTTAAAAAAAAAAAAAGCCCACATGAAAGATAATATGTTCCCTATTAGTATTGGTATCATTTTCCCTGGGACTACTTCTTTCCAAATATGGCAAAAGTTAAAAAATAAAAGCCCGTTTTCACTAAAAGCGACACCACAGGGTACTTCTAAACATTTTTTTTTTGCATTCAAAACAGCTAGTGTGATACTTCATTAAGCAGTTATCAAGTGGCTATTTTACTTAAAAAAAAATGTATTTACAGTTTCAAGATCTATGCTAAAGAGAAGACAATCAACCGTACCGCATGTATCAAAACACACAGAGTTAGACAAATCTAGTAGGCATGCCCTAACAATGCTTTTAAAATTTGAAAAAGCTACACTTTCCCCCCTCCCCCTTCAGATGAAAGCATTTGGGGAAGCTGGAGAGTAATCATGTGCAATTTTAAAATGATTGAAACCTTTTAGAAACTTGTATATGTATTTGATGTTGGGTTTTTTTTACATTTGATGTGTGTGTTTTTACTTTGGTTTTTCTAGTCTCAGTTTACAACACCTTACTTTAGTCATACAGACCTTGCTGGGAGCTGGAGCTTGAAGTGTTACCTTGGATAGAAAAAATAAATCAATAACACTGCATGGCTGAAATTTGAGCTCTTTTTAGTTGCAAAACTGTTAGTTGAGATGAGTAATTTAATTTTTATTGAAGGTAATTAAAGTCCATTTGAACTGATCCTTGTTGCGTGCAATAAGGCTCTTCAGTCAGGGGAAAGGAAAACAATTACTGTACATAAAGCTGAGTAAGTAGCGTGGAAGCATAAGACAATCCCAGATTCACAGCCTCATCTAGTTCATATAGGACTGGAGTTTAAAAACACACTAACTACCTCCGGAGGAGAGAGAGGTTTAAAATATACACAAGATTAGTGAAATGACATATACTATTCATTTTCCTCTGGATTTTGTTTATTTATTTATTCTGCCTTGGCAACATTTATGTATTAAGATTTAGGAAAAAATATTTTCTGTATTGTTATCACACACTTCTAAAGCATCCATCACCACAGCATCTGTGCTCTCGATATAACAATTACATGAACACTAATTCACAGAGTACATGAAATATATTTAAAAGAACAAAATATGTGGAGAAATGCAAAGGTTAAGGAACTGCTGAGTTAGGAGAGAGGTTGCGTGGCATTAGAGAAAGAGTCCAGATCAAGGGAATATTATTTTAATAGCAAAATACATTCAGTTCTTTTGTTTCATACAGGACAGTAGACATGAGAAAAGGGACACAACCCTAGGAATGCAGTAACCCAAACCCCATTAAACATGCATGGAGAGGATTTTCAGCCTGCTGTGCAGGGAGTTACATGCCCGAGCTCTGTTAACAACAGTAATTGTGCATATAATTTCCTGTGCATTGTGCTGAAAATTCACCCCACAGATTTTAGCTCCATGTCATGTCATTCACCAGCCATTGTTTTATTTATATTGGGGGAGGGGGGGGGTGGAGGGGGTGAGCTGCAAAAATGAAGCATGGAAACAATCCCTCTACTTTTTCCTGAGTGTCGTAATGCACAGAAGGGCTACGCAAAGGAATGGGCACCCAGGATGCCTATGGATAAAGTAGGAATGTATCAACTGAAAAAAAGGAGGAGTAAAAACAAGAAGTGCTAAAATTTGAGTGCAATACCATGAAACTTGTTTTAAACCTAGACTCTGTGGGACTGGCATTGTCCACATCACGCACTAGCAAAGGCCTCCTTGTAGACAGATTTCCTTAGATCCCGGTTTTAATCTTTAACACCCTCAGTGGGGAAGGCGTAGGTAGTTCAGAGAACAGCTCTCCTTTTGTGACCCACAGAGACAACTGCAACTCCCCAGGAATGCTGCAGGGTGTTCGCAGTGGATGGTCTTTGACTGAGGAACTCCTTACTAGCAGAGATCAGAATGAGCGAGAGCTTGGCAGTTTTCACATCACAATGAAGGTGGTTTCCTAAAATACCAGAAGCTGAAGAATCATTGAAAGAAATTAACTCACCCACCCTCCTGAAGTTAAAGTGGTTGCATATAAGAATGGGGAGGACTCATTACGGACAAACCCATGGAGAGTCTGTCATCATGCGTAGGTATTTCAGTGAATGGTGGATTAGAAATATCTAAGACAATTATCATAAGGTGATGGGGAGGAGTGAATTCTGGGTATGAGAAGTAGTGGAAGGTTATCCATATTGTGGCTGTAATCTTGGGAGGTGCTGAGCGCCTTTAGCTGCCACTGAAGTCAATGAGAGTCCCAGGTGCTCAGAACCTTTCAGGCCCAGGCCCTAAAGGAGGTTTTGCCAGTTCCACTCTCATGCTTCCCTTCTAGGGAAGGAGCAAAATGCCACACTCTTTTTGGTGCCATACTAGCAGCATGAGAAATTAAAACCATCTCTCCGTCTGTACACAGGAGTGAAGGCAGAACGCCAAAATAGAGACTTCCTTCCATGGGCTTACTGAAGAATCGCTGCAGATCATGAATGTCATTTACCATAAGGCTCCACAAGGTATTACCAGCAGAAACATCATCACTTCTGATGAAGAAGACTCTTTGTTTATTGTAATCTAGCTGTAGGTGCATGAGATAATCATCCACATACATAAATACATACTTGAATATCCAAGCTACCATAACATCTGTCCATGAAAGCGGAGTCCCACCTCCTTCACCAAATGTCCATATCTTACCTTCTCAAACTACACCCTCAGCCAGCCTGCTCTCCAAACACCAGAGATGATGGTGGTGGGGAAGAAACCAAGATGGTCTTTGCACTGTGCCCAGAAGGCTAGGCTCTAAATGATTCATTAATGGATAAGGTTCTCCAGGGAATACATAATCTAATACATTTCTTCCCTATCTAAATTCTATAATAGCATAAATTCCAGTGGGGTGCATGTGATTGCTCTTCGTAAAAGCAGCGGGGTGGGTGTGGGGGGAAGGATGCGTCTGTGGCCAAATTTAGTTTCTTTACCTTGGTTTTCCCAAACCATTGTGCAGCATGAACAACCCAAGTAAGAGATACGCGAGCCTTTTTTGATTTTTGAAACTGGTACACATCAAATGGACCTATTTCTCTGGTCACAAGAAAATTCTAGCCACATGCTTCCATCCTCCAGGTATACCTGGTATTTTATTGTATGGAACACATCAAAAGAGTTTGGGTCCCTTGTAAAAGTTTTTAAAGGAAAAATCACTGAAGAGCAGTATAACTTTTATTATTATTCAAAACTAGAACCAATATTCTGGATTCCCACCCTTTGGTGTGGACTCGGAGAGAGCTGTGCTTTGCTGTACGGTACAGCAGAAAATACAGACCCAGTATAATTAGAATTGCAGCCGTGGCCTGTGGGATCTAGCGATTTGGACATATTTTATTTAACCAGCTTAGTAAAAGGTAATATTCAGCAGCTGTGATCTATAGCAGAATTACAATTTTCAGGGTCAAGGAGGGATTTTGATATTAGGAGGTTGGGCAGAATTGCTGTAAAATCTCATGAGCTGTCGTTAAAAATAAATGAGAAAATAGGTTATCCAAGAGTCATTGTAAGGGAAAAATCAATAGGTAGTGTCTATTCACTTGGGCTATCAAAATCCTTGAAATTTGAACAAAAGTTTCACGTTTAGTGTGCTGTAGGTTTTGAAATGTAAGTGGTGAATGCTCAGTGGGTACAAATTCATTGTGCAGTGCATTCAAACAAGAGGAAAACCTTCTGAAGTTTTGGAGTTCCCTATTAAGATAGTGCACTATCTTAGTCACTGAATTAGACATGTAAAACAGTTGCAGTGAAACTTCTGAAGCAATTTTAGCTAATTGATGACAAACACACTCTTGAAAATATACATTACATTTCCTTATCTCACCCTGGTTCTCTGGGGTCCCTCCTTCCTCTGGTTTACAGCTGAAGCAGAAAAGGGTTGGAGTCCTGGAACCTTGACAACTTTAAACAAGCCCCACTTTGCCTACTGAGAAGCCATCTATGATAAAAGGTTGGAAATGAACATTATTGATAACCTTGCTGTACACATAATTCACGTGGAAAGGGAGTATCATTCTCATTCAGAAACAATTAATTTCCCTCTCTGACACAGTAGTTCAAAGCAACATCAGCCTTTTAAATATGCATAAGCATAAATTCAGAATATGCAACTATTAGCTATTCCAACATACACAAACGTTGAGGTAGGGTCTTTTTTTAAATATCACAGTCACTGATGAGAAGTATGTGCAATTCTGGAGATTTCTATTGGCTCCAACCGATCAGAGAGGGTAAACGAGACATGTAGTAATAACAACACCTTATAAAAAGCTTTTGGAATGCAATATTTTATTTGATTAGCCAAGCAATATACTCCACAAGTCCAATTAATGTTTAGTTCAAGATAGACAACGCAAATGCATTACCTGTACACACAGTATGTAAATGAATTAGCGGACAATATGCAATGGAAATGGACATCCAAAAATAAATTAGCTCACCGAAGTGCAGCAGTGCCCTGAAACTAAACAGATTCCTTTGACATTCAATCTGCAAAAGCCTGATGACGATTTGCAAAATGTTGTTTTGATAGTGGAGGGAGCATGTGAAATAGAAAAGAACTGAACTTGTCACTGTCATCTGAATCCATTCAGTCTGCGGAACAAAGGGGTATTTAACTAAAATATGAAACTGACATGCTAACACTGCATTATTTTCTCAGGTTTACAAAGTAAAAAATGTTAAACTGCATATAAATGACTTTGAGCATTTCTTATGACACCCACAGCCTAAGTGATCCAGATAATGTAATCTAACCATCATTAGGAACCATGAAATTACAATTCCTCCGGGATGGATATTTATCTCTCTGTTACATACAGAAAGGCGATTAATTAGTATCTCTTTCAGTGTTTCACATTATAGTGTACTAGGGCTGATTAAAATCTAACTACAGAACAGCTATAATAGCTAACAAATAAACTGAGGAAAGTTTAGCTGGGGCAAGGAAAAGAATCTTAAAAAGAAAACTTTTTTTAAAAAAGTATATCCTTTTAGAAGTAGAGCACTTCAAAGCCAAACCATAGGCTTCCTCTAACTTCCATTATACAGTGAAATAATTACAGTTATACCATTTTACAGCAAACTTGACATGTGTCAAATATTTTTGTAGGTGGTAACGTTACCAAAATAGACATTAAAGTTATAGGCATTATACAGCTTACATACAGAATGTGATATATGCAGTATTAATTCAAATTACGGACTCTGAAGTGTAAATCAAAGTCCGTGGCCATCTTGGGTGTATGTGTGTGTGTGTGTTACACACATATACTGTATAGAATACACATACACTATAGACCAAAATCATATCTTTAGTTCACCATCACTGACTTGAATGGAGTTACACAAAGGCATGGACATTTGGCCTGTGTGCATGTGTGTATTTCCAACGTTTTCACATATGACAAACAAATTTGGGTACATTAAATTCCGGGTAAATTAACTGACACACCTTAAAGGTGCATGATTTTCAAAAGGCACTTTCTGAAAATATTTAAGGTGTTTGTAGTCAGGCAGCTCAAGAATTGAGGAATCTATGAGCACCAGTGGCTTTTGAAAATCTGTCCATATTTTAGATGTGTCATACATACATACATACACACACACACACACTCTGGAGGAGCAGTGTGATAAAACTGTAACAGAGAATCCAAACCTATCTAGGGAAAGAGTGGACATTTTTTTTAAAATTTAGACCAGGGAAACAAAAGTTTGGGTTGGCTAATGTGAACCTAGACGTCTCATTGAAAAAATCCCCAACCTGCCTCAGCAAATGCTTCTGAATTTTATATCAGAACAGATCACACCCAGCTGTACTGCTCATGCACTCTGTTTTGTGGCAGACAAATGCAGCGGAATAACTAGAGAGACCTTTAAAACAAAGTGTCAAAAAGGGGAAAGGATGCCTCACCCTCTGTTCCCAACCCCAAATAACTGAACCAGTGATTCCTAATCCTCCCTATTGTGGCATGTATTGTGTATATACTGCTCTCTTCTGGCTGCCTATACAAATTTTAATATGCAAAATATTATTTAAAAAATGAAATAAAAGGCTGCGTAAATCAAACATGGTCTGAGAATACTGAGGGTAATGGAGTCATCTTCCTGGCCTTGTAGCTAAAATGTGACCCTCACTCTACTCCTTCATTATTCACCTCCAGCACTGAAGTAAACAGGAACTCTCAATATTTCATTGTGTTCTCCTATATACCTAGCACAGCTTTAGGGTGCCCGGAGTCAATGTTTGGTGGCAGGAGCATGGCACCTCATATCTATCAAGCTGGAGACAAACAAAGCTATCTGTTGAAGGCAAGTACAAGACATCCAGTACAAGGTAAACAATACTGTTAATACAAATGGATTTGTGCACTTGGCTACTTTTTACCTCACAGTAACCTTAACCAAGAGCTGAATTTCATATTCTTAGCAGATGTAGCAAGGACAGCTAAAATACAGTACAGAAGGTTTCAGAAAAGCACACACGCTCAATGGCCAGCGTAAAGGTCCAAATCGTTGACTCCAACATTTACAATGTATTTTGGGGGTGTTCTCTTGCCGGTGTTAAACAGGAGGTCAGACTACATGATCACAATGGTCCCGTCCGTATCTATGAATCTATGAAAATAACTTTCAGCAGATCTGGTTTCCAGCAAGAGGAAGGACAATTTAAGCGATAGTCCAAAATTTAGAATTTATCAGATCAGATCATGAAAGTCCTTGCGCTGTTTTGCCCAGTCAAAACTCCCATTGACCTTAATAGGAGAAAGTATGTCAAGGTTTGGCTGTATCAAAAGAGGAACAAACAACTGAACCACTCCTGTGCTAATTTGTCACATTCTCTATTTTAGGTCTCCTCTTTAAGGGGAACGTTCAACCTGTCCAGAGGACCAACATAATGCCTATTTACAGTGACACTTAGGCCCTGTTTTGACATCTTCACTGGGATTTAAGTGCTGCAAGGGGTTTGTGCTGAGGTTCTCTGCACAGGGAAAGAATTTTACCCCAAGTGTGGGACCTGCTATTTTCAGGGCAAGAGTAGAGTTCTGATGCCATGTGTGCGTGAAACACTAGTGGGCTTCCTTTGCTAGAACAGAGGAAAAACAGCCTTGTTGGTTCCTCTGCCTGGTGTAGAGATATCTGTGACAATTAACTCTGGAGTTTCCAGAGAGGCTCTAAGAAACTACAGGCAGAGCAGACAAGTTTCAATCCATTTATCAAAGCACTTCAAGAAAGAGGAAACATACACGCTAAGAAAGAACGTCTATTTTTGAGTCTCCAGATTTTTTCAATACAAAAAAATCTGTTAAAAAAAACCAGTAGAATGGAATCCATTGCCAGTTCTTGTTTGATATTTATACCAAGCAAGACCATTCAATGTGTAATAATGTAGAATATATATACTTTGCACTTATACAGCACATTTCATCCAAGGATCCCAACACACTTTACAAACATGTTAAGCTTCAGAATATCCCTGTGAGGTAGGTAAGTACTATAACAACAGATGGATAAACTGAGGCAAAGAGTGGGCTTTGCGACTTGCCCATGGTCACACAATATGTCAGTGGCAGAGTGAGAACTAGAATGTCAGAGTCTCCCTCGGCACTAGCAGTAGACACAAGCCATCCCGTATACAGGTCAGGTGTATCATAATCCAAATTTTCAAAAGTGTCCATTAATTTTGGCTGCCCAACATGAGATACCTAGGCCCTGATTTTCAGAGGTGCTGAGAAGCTGCAGTGCAACCTAAGGTAATGGGTACAAGACAAGTGTTCATCTTTAGAAATCAGGTCCATAGAATGTCAAGTTGGGTTCTCTGAACCCAAAATCAGAAGGCACTCCTGAAAATGTGGATGACTGGGTCCAATCATCTGACTTCCTGAAGATACGTTTTTCTAGAATATTCCTAAAAAAAAAAAAAAAAAAAGCACCTAACTGGTTTTTGAAAATGGGACTTAGACCCTTTTAAAAATTTTGCCCCTCCCCCATAGAGAGTTCTGCTTTTCCACTGCAGTGAATGGTCTTCATTTGCTTATGGCACCATTTCTTGTTTTAACCTTCCCATTTTATGGCATTCACCAGAGTAAATATTGCAA
Organism: Mauremys reevesii; assembly: GCF_016161935.1. NCBI lineage: Eukaryota > Metazoa > Chordata > Testudines > Geoemydidae > Mauremys > Mauremys reevesii. Next base: position 10,860,537 of record NC_052629.1, on the reverse strand, counting down.
ATATAAATATTGCTAAGTAAAATAAGCAAGTTCAACTCTGAAGAGATGCACAGGTGCAGAAGAGGTACATAGTTTTCATGGGCACACTCTTCTCAGCATTTGCATCACATGCTGTACCCCAAGTGGGTATTGAAGGTGCACTTGAGTGGGAGACACCCACCTTCAAAATGAGCCTTTGCTCTCTCTCGGAGCACTCTGAAATTGTTGCATACACCCTTTACCTGGCTGTTAGGTAAGATTATAATTATCTCAGTAATATATGGCTGATTCTCCACTGCCTACACCTCACATAACCAGGTATACTTGTGCAAAGTGGGTATCAAATGCTACCAGATCAGAATGGTGACATTTTACAATCACTTAAAGGTGTAAGGCAATGGAGTGTCATACTGATGTGTGTGTGTGTGTGTGTGTGGACAGTATCTAGCACAGCAGAGTTCAATCCCTCAATGGGGCTTCTACAGGCTCTCTCAGTACAAAGAATCCATAAAAAACAAACAAACAAACAAAGGCAACAAATACAGCCTGAGTGCACTT